>NW_025776713.1:0-76972 GCF_021130785.1 Homalodisca vitripennis
CTCCCTGTTTTGGTATTTTGTGTATTTTTTTATCATGTCAGGGGTTTTTAGAAATGACATCAGAGAGCACAACTTTCATTTTTTAAGTGGCACAAGAGCACAGCGCTGCCCAGTTTTTTGGCCATTTGTTGTGTGTTACAAACCGTTTTTTTCCCCTGAAAGTACTTTGTGTATTGAATACCCATGATGGGGGGTTTATTAATGAATCGGGAGACCCAAAACTTTTCATGTGTTAATTACGCACATAGTCACAGCCCCTGCCCAGTTTTGGGCCCCATTTTCATGTTTTTTACACCCGCCCCCCCCCTTTTAAGTATTTGTGAATTTTTTTTATCATGAGGGGGGGGTTTTAAAAAATTGCCCGTCAATGGGAGCACAACAAAAAGGTGTATATGTAGGGAAAAGATCACAGCGCCCCCCAAAATTTGGGCCTTTGTACTAGGGGTTACATCTCTCATCCCTGTGTATTTGTTTATTTTTTTATCTGTGAGTGGGTTTAGAAATGAAAATCATAGAAAAAACTTAATGTTTTTTTGTAGTACAAGTTACGGGGCTCCCTGGATTCAGGCCATTTTTTCTATTTTTACATGCCGCTCCTCTTCTATACTTTGTGTATTGTTTTATATGAGGGGGGGGTTTTTAAAAAATGGCACAGGACAAAAAAATAAACGTTTATATTTACACAAGAGCCCGGTAAGGCGAGAGGGGACTTGGGAATTAGAAAACCCAAAAACTGGGGGCCGAAAAAAAATCGTTTTTAATTTAACCCTTTTCAATTAAAATTATTACAATACAATTCACACCCCTAAACTGTAATTTTTAAAATATTTAAAATTTCATCATCACCCGAAACAGTATTACAAATTTAAGATTTTAGGGGGAAGGGCAAACCGGACGACGCGTTACGTGCGACCCCCGGGGCCCCATCAATTTACCCCCGCATTTACTTTTTCGCTAAAATTTTTTTGTTAAAAGGGCGGACTAGACCCGTACGGTGCTGCTCCCAAACGATTTTTTTGGGCCCGTAACAGAGTCTAAAAAAGGACAAAAATTGGGGCCCAAAAAGGGGTGGGGTCAGCAGAATCACCAAATTTCCCTTTCACCCCAACTCACTAAAGCTGCCACGGGGATCGGGCTACTTCCCCCAAAAAAACCCCATTGAGATAAAACAGAATTTTCCCAGAAAATATTACTTGGCCCCTTTTAAAATTTTTCAAAATTTAAATAATAATAATCACTTTTTCCTTTTTTTCCTTTTTTAAATTTAATTTAGGTGAGGGGAATTATTTTGTAAGTAATAGTATTTCCCATTTTACTGTTGGGAAACAATGAAGAACCTTTGGGGGTTTGGGAAAACAAAAATAAAAAAAAGTTAGTACTTCATGGTCAATAATAATTTTTTCCCTCACATTGTAAAAAGTCGGGGGGTTTCTTAAGGGCCCCTTCACACCCCCCTCCCCCCTTTGACCATGCTGCCCCCAGCAAGAGGTAACTTTTAAAAAAAGGTTTGAAAAAGTTCTACAGGTGTCCTTGTTTTTTTGTTTTTTTTTTTTTTTTGATTCAGGTTTTTGTTTCAGAAAATTTTCTCAACGGGGTTTTTTTGGTTTATTGAAATAAAAAAAAAAAAAAATTTTTGGGTGTCCTTTTGGACTCTCTTTCGAAGAAAAAATTTGGTACAAAATATTTTTAAAAAAATCGAGGAAATTCAAACTTTCGTCGCTCGGGGGGCCCCCCCCCTTCACAGAAATCAATAAAACAAAACTTCATTAATTAAAAAAAAACTTCAAAATTCAAGGTTACAAACTACTCACAATAACAAATTTCGTTTCGGAAAAAAAAATAAAATTTTTAAAATAAATAATTAAAGTAACTTTGGGTTTTTTAATAGGGGCTTTTAAAAATTTAAAACGTCACAAAAAAAAAGGACACTCTAACACGGGAAAATAAACATGTTTTAAACAAAAAACCCTTGGGGACACAACACAAATTTGGGGGGTTTAAAAGGAGAAGGAAAGGGGATTTTTAAATTTTTTGTTTCCTACCCCTTTTTTTTTTTTTTTTTTTTTTTTCCCCACGTGGTTTTTTAAGGTCCAAAAATTACAAAAAAAGGTATTTAAGTGTTGGGCCCCCTTTTTAAATTTTAACCGCTACTTGCCCATTAAAAGGGGAAAACCCCATGGGGTTTTACCGGGGGGCCCCCGGGTCATCACCCCTTTAAAATTGAAAAAAGTTGTTTTTTAATCACAAGGTCTTACACTAAAAAAAATACTTTTTTAAATTTTAAAAAAACCAATAACAAAATTTTTTTTACACTGCCCCCAAAAGCCAAACGAGGGAACTTTAAAAACCTTACAAAAAAAACCTAAAGTCGTTGGGGGTTTCCCCTACACCTAGTAGTGCCAAACAGTGTTCATTTTATTTTTTCTTAATCAGCATTTTTAAAAAAAAAATTTTAAAAAGGGGGATCATAAAATTAACATACAAACAAATTTAAAAAAAAAGGTTTCTATTTATTCACTTGAACACAAAAATTCAAAAAAATTAAAAACCCATAGTTTCCTTAAAAAAATTTATCTATATTTTATTGGGGTTGAGTATTTTTCTGAGCTATTTTTAAAATAAATTTTAAAAAATGCTTTTCTAACTTTTTTTGGGGAGGGCTGGCAAGGGTTTTCCATTGCTTTCTGATGGGGCCCCGGGGGCCCCCCAGAAAGGGGTTTTTTTCCCCAGTCTTTTTTTCTGGTGCTCATCAGTAAAATTTAAATTTTAAAATTTTTTATTTTTTTTAAAAGGCCCTCCACAGTCCGGTTTGGGGGGAAAGGGAAAAAGGGGAATTTTAAAAAGGGGAAAGGGGGGGGGGGTTTTTTCCTTTCTGTGGAACCAGATTTTCCCCATTGGTATTGATCTAAAAATTTAAATTTTTAAAAAATTTTCCCTTACCCGCCCCCCCAAAAAAACCCTACATACTCTTTTCCATTTTAAAAATACAACGTTTTTTTTTACAATGTTACCAAAATTTTAAACTATGACGAAACATGGCAAAATCTTTTTACTTTCTAACTAAAAACCCCCGAAAAAAGGCCCCCCAAAATTTAAAAAAATTCGTTTTCCTTTTCAAGGGGAAAGATAAGTCACCCCGGGGTTTGACCCTTTGAAGGTTTCCCCCGGGGAAAAAAATCAATCTCGAAAACCCCTTTTCAAAAAATTTCCCATTGGGTTTTACCCAAACAAAATATTAAATTCACTTTTTTCCCAAAAAAACCTCATACTCGACACATACTAAGGGGTAGTAAAACCCCCTTGGATTTCGGTAGCAAAAAAATCCCCGACCTCCTTTTGGAAACGGGCCCCTTCTTTGTTTTTCGGGTTTTGGGGTTTACTCTCTTTTTAAAACCCGGTTTTTTTGGGGGGTCCCCCCTTGGGAAAAATTTTCCGGGGCTTCCCCTTTAGCGCCCCCCCGGCCGGTTAATTTGGGGGTTTTTTTCCCTGGTTAATTTAAAGGTTTGGGACGGCAATTTTGGGGCCAAAACCTTTACCATATTCAAAAATAAAAAAAAAAAAAACACGAAAGGGAAAACCCCAAATGCCGTTTTAATAAATCTTAAAACGTTTTACCTGGGGCTGGAAAATACTCTCTAAAAATTTCTCCTTTACGTTAAGTGGGCCCAAATTGGTCATTTCCCAAAGGGTTGGGGACCCCTTTTTAAATACATTCACTCCGATTCAAAGTTTTTTTTTCTTTTTTATAAAATCCCATCTTTTTTCAGGAAAAAATTTTCTTTTTCCCAAAAAAACTCGAAATGCCAGGGCTGCCGAAGAAACGGGCAGGGTCCTGTACCCGTCTGCAAACAGGGCACACGATCCCGATTCGGAATTTTTTCCCCCCCCCTTTTTAGAATTTTGTACTAACTTTTAGACCAGCTTTCCCGTCTAAAGAATTTTTAATATATTTTGGGGTTCACCCGAGGATATGGGATCCATGGGGGTTTGGAAATTCTAATTAGGACTGGGGATTTCAGGCCGGATATCAATTTTTTTAGTCAAAAACGTAATTTTTTCTTTCAGCAAAAGTTCTTTTGGACAATTTGGTCGTTGGGGTACATTAAATAATACTTCCGACAGGGGAAAACACTTTTTAAAGGGCCCAAACAACACTCACTTCGGAAATTGGGAGTTTGAATAAAACGGTATAGGTTTGTCTGCCCCTTGCAAAAACTTTAAAAATTTTTGGGGCGTTACTTCCCACTTCACCCATCTTTTCAAAAAGGGGGGCAAAAAACGGGATAATTATTACATTAAAAAACTTCATACACTTGGTTTTTCATTTTTCAATGGTATTAATGATACTCTAACTGTTTTCCGTAGCATACGATTTGATTTTTTAAAATTTTAGAAGTTTGGGGAGGTTTTCTAATTTTCGTTAAAAAAAATTTTTAAAAGGTGGGGGTATAACCTTTTTTAAAAAAGATTTCGGGGCCTCTAGGAACTGAGGGGGGGTAATGGGTTTTTGCTAGCCCCATTTGCAGCCAAGCCCCCTACAGCTTGGTGAAGTTGATTCATTCTTTGTACGAAGGTTAATGGCATTTTTTAAATTTTGAAAAGGGGACAATTTTAATTTTTAAATTTTTGGAAAAGGTTTTTAAAAAAATTTTTAGAAAAGGGGTTCTGTTCTGGATTTTGACCCCTGTTGTCATGCATCACTTGGTGATACGCTTTCAAAATGTAAATATTTTTTTTTTACCCTCAAGGTTTAAAAATTCTGATGCATGTTATCTAAGACATTTTAATTGATCTGTCGTGTGTGATACTTTTTCGTCTTTTCCTTATTTTGGGCCCTTTCATCTATTTACTATTCATAATTTCCCAAAAACGCTACGTTACAGTTCCAAACAAAAAATTTTTGTACATACCCCCGGGGATCAAACAGCCCCCGTTTTTTTTGGGGGACGCGGCACAGAGGACCAACACTCGTTTTGCCCCAAAAAAGTCGGTCCCCCATCTTTTTTAGTCCATAATATTCGTATCTGAAATGGTTTTAAAATCCCATGACTGATGGTTTGTAAGCTGTTGTTTTGCAGAGCAGAAGATTTTGGATAACTACTCATCTTACCTGACCTCTTACCTTTTACCAAGATTATACTTAGATTTCTGTTTTCCTTTCCATCCTGTCAGGTGGTACTGGAGCACACAGTCCAGTAGGTGTCTGTAAGTAAATACGTCCACTTCTTTCTCGAATATGACACCCTGGTGGAAGCAGAGGACACCTTCCAGGATCACCAAAACGCCTAAAAGGCCGTACAAAGAACAAATCTATTGATTTCATGTTGTGACACGGATCAAATTCGATATCCACACTTTTCCCAGGATATGTAGGGCGAGCACTACTCCCCAAAACTTATTCCAAAGCTCTTCAAAAGTATAACATAGTCACCCATTCTCGCGGGTTCTTTCCTTACTCCGTTTTGGGCGTCCAGATACTTGCAAAGGCCCGAGCTATCTGCTACCGGGGGCTTGGGTATCATGTCACTTTTTCATCTAGTGTTAAGTTTCTGCAGACCACTATCATCTACCTCTTCTCACTGGAACTATTCTCGTTCTTGCGTTGCTTTCTGCGCGTCGTAGGACGCGGACGTTCCTTATAAGGTTTGATACGGGTCCCGTGCACGACGACCTCTCGCTTTCGTATTCGAAGAACAACATTTAGAGGTTGATAACCACTCTAACTATGGGATATGGTCCTTTCCCTAGTTTTGATAATTTCTTTAACGATTGCCTGTCCTATACTGGGTACATGCAATAATAACAAAAATGCCCTTCACGGATTTCGGTGATTTAGCTTCTTATTACTGACTTTCATTACGGGCCTCGGGCTCTGGCTTTAAGCACTGCAGTTTCCTTGTAAGCTTCCTGTAGTTTCTCCGGAGGCTTCGATATGATTGTCATATATATCTGTCATCATCCGTTATCTTCAGAGCCCGCCTTCCATAGGAACCTCCATTTTCCGACCACATAGATTAACTCATACGGAGAATACCCAGTATTCTCATGAGATTGGGAGTTATAGGCCATGGTGTATAGCAAGTATTCATCCCAATTGGTCTGGTTCCGGTTAACAAAAATGACTAAACATTCTCATCACAGTGGAATGGACCCGTCCAGTCTGCCATTACTCTGAGGATGAAAACCAGTAGTTTGGATTTTTCGAACGTGGCAGAAATTTGCATCATAAGTTTTAATTAAGCCGGATGTAAGTTAGCTCACTGGATCGGTAACTAAGGCCTTTGGCACGCCAAAACCTTGGTTATCACCTCTGCACTGGTGCTGAGCAACACTTTCGGTGGTCTGATCTGGCAGTGGAAACAAAACTCACATTATCGGGATAAGTGATCCATACGAACTGAGATATAAACGTTGCGGGAGTCGCTAATGGGCTGAGACAACTATATACTGCAGCGATCATACGTCGAAGGGCTCCTGGGTCGTGTTCGTTGTGATCGTCACCAGGGGCGCTTTCGCTTTACCGTAATTCGTTCGTTGGTTACAGCTACGACAGTCCTGAAGTATTTCATAACGTCTCTTTCCATACCTCTCCACCCTGATACTTTCTGTTTCACACCGGTCTAGTGTTTTTGCCCACTGCGGCGTGTCCAGCTGGGGCAAATCATGATTGATCCTAATTATATTCTGGATAAGGAAGTTTGGTATACAATTCTTTCATTTTCACCCGTGTCTCAAACGGTACAGGACATTCTCGGGCTCACCGGAAGTTCTTGGGCTTGTCTCAGACACCTGAACTACGGATCTTCGCGTTGGACGTGTTCTAATTTATCAAGGTCAACGACAGGGAGCACTTCCTGTTTAACGCCTCGCACTGCGCGACTTAAGCCCCATCCGCGTTAGTGTGTTTTTTTTCCGGGCTTTATGTTTCTACCGTTGAAATCAAACTCAGCTAGTCGCAACGACCATTCATCAGCCTATGCTAGGGTCCTTCAGCGACAATCATCCACTTTAGAGCGGAGTTGATCGGTGATTACTTTGTAAGGACGCCCCAACAGTAGCATCTGAAATATTTTGTACTCACAGACTAGACTAAGTAATTCGCGCTCGGGTTGGCGAGTAGTTCTTCTCGGCTGGGAATAATGTTCTAGAAAACTGTACGCTACGGGTGTTCCGGCCATCTATCTCCTGTGAGGGACTGCTCCTAAGGCAAACAGTACTCGGTTGTCGCTTAATATTGAAACGGCTTGGTAAAGTCGGGGTTTTCAACACAGGGGGCCAGATATTTAGTTTTGTCTTTAAGAGATCCAAAAGCTCCTGTACATTTTGGTGTCCACACAAATTTCGCATCCTGTATGGTCAACTCGAATAGTGGAGTCCAATTGGTGGTAAAAGTCATGAAACCGCCGATTAATAGCCAGCAAAACCTAGGATAAAGAGCGCACGTCCTTCACCGTAGTGGGCACAGGAAGTCCCTTACAGCCGATACCTTTCCAGGATCTGGTTCATAACCTTTCTTAGTGATTACATGACCAAGATAGCTGACTTCATTGACCAAAAAATTACATATTTACTAAGTTGTACTCGTCAGGTTCACATTTTGTAATTCGAGTTAGCATTCACGAAGGGCTTCCAGGTGTGAAGGCAGTCCCTGGAAAAACAAAATTATGTCATCCAAGTAGACCAAGGCATTTCTCACCTTTTCAAAGCCCATTAAACAACTGAGTCCATTTGTCTTTGGAAAGTGGCCGAGCGTGTTTAGTCCAAATGGCATACGCTGATTACTAATAATGTCTCCGCCGGGGACATTTTGAATGCTGTTTTTTGGTCGGCTTCTCGTCCAACTCGAATCTGGTGATACCCAGACCAGAGATCTAACGTCGTGAACATCTGGCACCGCCTAGTGAGTCAAGTGTTTCTGTGATGTTCGGGAGGGGGTACACGTCAGGGTGTGGTCACCGCATTAAGTCCTCTGTAGTCGAACAAAAACTTAATTTCGGGGTACCGTCGGGAGATTTCTTAGGCACAAGTTGCTACAGGCATGCCCACTCGCTCTCGACTAGGAACAATGATACCTTGTTTTAGTTGATCTTTAAATAATTCGTCAAGTGTGAGGCCTTCTGCTGGTATTGTACGCGATACGCTTTTTTGTAAATAGGGGCTGCATTCCCGGTTTCGTATGACATGTGTCACTGCGAACTGGTACATACCCAGAGTTTGGTCTTCACTGATGAGCAAGAACATTTTGAATCCCTGAGAGTGGACTTCACAGGTCTCGCTCGTACTTGGCAGATGCCAAAGCTCTCGTCCAAGCACGCCTCTAACGTCGGAATCTGGTCAGAACGGGGAGGCTCACATGCCTACTATTGCCTGTGGCTTTTGTTAGCTATGAAGTGCGATGTCGCGCACAAACAGTGGCCAATTCAATTTACCCTGTTGGTTCAGATGAAACCGTGCTTTGTTGTTACATGTTATGGCTCAATTTTCCTTTGAGGTTAGAAATTCAACCTACCCTGTTTAATTTTATTCTATTTTTAGCTAAATTTTGAATGGAGGGATTTAAGGAATTTCCCGTTGGCATCTCCCAAGTTCGGATTTGAGGTTTCTTGATCATAGCGGCTCAACTATCTGACAGAAAACAGTTTACTTTCGCTTTCCACTCACCGGAAAATTTTCAAAATGCTTGTTTCAGGGTTAACGGTAAGGCGCCACACTTGTCACGTCGTTTGTTCCCCCTATCAAGATTCACGTGTAGTTCTCGGTCATGTATCATATAGTACATACCATATTTCGAGGTTACTTTGTTTTAGTTTTCCCATTGGGGCATGGGAAATAGACTTACTACTTTCAAACATTTTTTTTTCTAGGTAGTCTTTCGGATAGTTATTTCCGGAGTCACGACATGACTGTCTGCTAAAACTAGTAGTTTTTGTCGCACAGGAATTTCTCCCTCCACTGGGTTGAATCTCTGTCGAGCGTCTAACTTCAAGTTCTTGGGTTGAGTTAATCTCAGCACATTGCGTTTCCGGTCTGACCAACAGCGGTTTCCTTTTTACCTGTGTCAGGGTTCGAGCAAAGATAACACCGTGCATGAGAAAGTCAGGGGGTTCAATTCACAACCGTCCGTTTCCTTCTAAGCGTCGGAAACCCGGTGGCACATCTTCGGTTAGTCTTCACTTGGATATTCTTTTCAACACCGGGGCCGGGAATTTTCACATCGTACAGCAGTACACATAACGTTTGCTGTTTTTGGAGGTGCACAGCTAGCTGAGGGGACGGTTAGGATCCGGCACGGGCCTCCCTTTCTTTATCCGATTTAACCAAATGTCTCCAAACCTCACGAAGTTGACCATGTTAACATTTATTTCTCCTTTTCCCTTTGCCCAAAATATCGAAACCCAAAGTACGGCTAGGTATCCCTTAGGGGGTTTCCCCCCAACCACAAAAATTTCTACCACTTCAACCCCCGGGTTTTATTTTTAAAGTCAACTCTTGTCCCCCGTAATTTTTCCCCAAGTCCTACCAAAAAATTCCTTTAAAAAATTATTTGGGTTTGGTGAGCTCAGGGGATGAGGCCCCTTTTACGAGGGAAAACCTGCGCTCCAGTGTCATTAGGACTTTCCTCTGCATCTTCTACCCTTAAACAGGATCAATTTCCCTTTTTCCCAATTTTCAAATTTCGGGGGGGCGGTCCTGACGGGCTTTAAAAGTGGGTGCGTTCTTACGAGTGTACACATATTTAGGTTCCCCTTTTTAGTAGGTAGTGCGAAAACGCTTCCTTTAATTCGGGGCTTCGTGTCGGTGGACCCACTTACCCCGCCCCCGTTTCCCGATTGAGGTCTTTAGAGTCTAGTCGACCTACAATCTTTCGTTTGGGGGCCTGCCTTGGTGCAAAGGGCAGCACGTTATTCGTCTAGGCGGTCCTCTCTTTTATTCCTGCAGCCCCGAGAGATGGGGCCCCTTTCATAGGGACAATTAAAACATGTAATTTGAGGATGGCTGCTGGAACCCCTTTGGGCGTTAGGCGTGGGCGGGCATTGCCCCGGAGTGGGCCCCGCGAGAGGAGGAGGAAATTTTATGCTAAGTCTGGCCCCGAGTCCCCACGTTAGATGTTACGCACGGTGGTGACGGAATCAAGCGCCCCGCTTCTCCCTTTTACCCATCACTCTCGTTGTTCAAGGTAGGTAACATCAAAAAGCAAGCCGGTCTTGCAGTGGGGATGTAAGTTATGAAAATATTTCCCTAAGCTTTCTTTTTTCCATTCGGGTGTTGACGGCGAGTACAACCCCCCCAAACGCAGCGATAAATAAGTCAATGGGTTCCGTTTCGGCTTGAACTCGATTGAATATTTTCTTGCTGAGGTATATGTCATGGTTCAGGATGTTGGAAAAGACCAGTCCCAATCCCTACACAGCTGTTCCAGTTCTTGAGGGCGGCCTATCGTGGATCATACCACGTTAGGGGCAGGTCCGTGAACAAATCCACTGCCCAATCAAAAAAAATTCGGTGGGGGTGGGCCTCGAGCTCCCGCGCGTTTTTTCTGCTTATGCGAAACGCCCCCACGCTCTGTGATTTGGGGCCGTCAAATTGTAAGGGGCCCCCTTTATACACAGGCACTCCCCTACTATGTTTTCGGTGCCCTTAAAATTAAAAAATTTTTTTGCGGTTGTGATTTGCGATTTTGGGTTTAATTATTTTTCGAAACAAGTGCAAACCACAGTGATGTGGCTTGTTTTCTCTGAGGAGGCGATGTGCACAAGCATTTTTGGGCGCGGGGTCTGTCGGTGCTGAATTTTCAGCTTTGGCGTTTGCCGCGTCTTTCTTGGCTTCGGCCGCGTCACACGTTTCTTTGGTCTTATCCTTAACCCTCATGACGTTTTGCCCATCCCTTTGTCAAACCCAATGCGCTATTGGTATAGTCCCCCCCTTAATTGTTTTGCAACATTTTTGGCTTGAAAAACGCTGACTTCAGTGTCTGTTTTAGTCCCCTCATATTCATTGCGAGGCAGCCAATGATTATTTATTTCCAGGCTCCAGTTCCCCCATCTACATTTAGGAGCTAAGACAGCTGATCAATAGGCGTACCTGCCCTTTAAAACACTTCGTCAGCGTTTTCTTAAATCCTCAGCCCTACGGAAATAGGCTGTCCTCGGATTTTCAATTCTATTGATTCTTTCCCTTTTTAGAGGATACGCGTTCATGTGTATGCAATACTAAATTCCCAAAAAGGGAAATGAAAAAAACCATACACTAACTCAACTCTTCAAATAATTTTAAATTGTCACGTTCAATTAATCAATTATTTTTTTTTTTTAATTAAAGTCATTAAATTTTATACCCTCACGCAATATCTCTTCAAAAGTCTTTAAATAATCATCACCGTTATACGCCTAAGTCCCACGTAAACGTTTAATATTTTTAATTTAAAAATCGATAAATTTAGTTCCTGATTTATGAATTAAACTTTTTAGTCATAACAAGTTTTTTTAAAATTGAATTAGTCCTAAGCTATTCCTCACACCCCCCATAGGCACCCTACCGTATCAGTAAAGGCCAAAATTTCGACTAAGTCCCTTTGCTCAAAATATCGAATTAAATCCGAAATATCTGAATAGCTAGTTTCCTTTTGGGAAACGGTAACGTTCAATTTAATTTTGCTTTGTTTCTATACTTTTTGTAAGTTCATTATATCAAAAAAATAATAATAATAAATAATCAATAATTAGTTAATTTTTTTTTAGTATGTCAAATGCGCTGGCGGTTTTTTTGACCTGAAATGGAAAATTAGCCACAATGCGACTCTATATTTTTCAGAGCCGATGCTCAAGTTATTATTATTCTATTTTTTTTAATTTGACATTAAATTCAATCAATCAATTATAATTTAAAATTATCAGCCATTTTCAGGGACGCCCAGACGGCTTCCAGCACTTTAAACACACTAGGTATGGTTATTCAAATATTTTTTTATACTAATACTAGGTTATTTTAAAAAAGCTTCTATTGTATGTAAAAGGTTAAGTAATAATTTAGAATACTTTTTAATAGAATATAGTAGCGTTAACGTGGACTGTTGGCTTCATTTGCTTTTGATGTCGAATGATGCCTAGATAAAATGCTCCTTTTAAAATTTTAAAATTTCGTTTTCCCAAAAAAATTAATGTTTTAAATTTTTAAATTTTGTTTAATTTTTTAAACAGATTATTTTCAAATTTCAACAATTTGGGATTAATATTCTGTGCCCTTCCTCAAAAAATTTATACAAAAATTTTGAATAGAAGAATATTAAATTAATCTGCTAGTGATTATTATTGTTAGCTTAGGTTAAGCGTAATTAGATTATTTTTACTTTACTGGAATCGCTGATGATCCGCAGTCCATCTCCACAGGTTCCTCGGGCTCCGTAGGACTCGAAAGAAACGTGGGGAAACAATCAATCCGGACTTTTAAAACCGCACCTTCACACCTGACCCCACTTGTAACGGAGGGAGCCCGGGACTTGGGAAATAGATAATCAGAAAACTGTTGGCCGCAAAAAAATCTGTTTTAATTTAACCTTTCCCATTAAAAAATTTTTACAATACTTTTCACATTCCTTAAACTTGAAATTTTAAAATATATTAATCACTCATCAGCGAAAAAAGTAGGTTACAAATTTAAGATTTTAGAGGGAAGGGCAAACACGGAGCGAGCGTTACGTGCGAGTACGGCGATCAATTCACCCCACGCACGTACTTTTTCGCTAAAAAATTTTTTTTTAAAAGGGCGGATTTAGCCCCCGTACGGGGGGCTGCTCCCAACGATTAATTGGGCCGTAACAGAGCCCTAGAAACGAAACAACTTGGCCAGACACAGGCGGGGGAGTCAGCAGAATCAGAAAAAATTCCTCACCCAGCATGAGCTAAAGTCCCAAAGGGTATTCGGGCTATTTCCCGGGCTTAACAACTCAGTTGAGATAACTAGAATATTCCGAGCAACTATTCCCTTGGACTTATATTTTTACAAAATTTAAATATATATTAATCACTGTTTCCTTTTTTCCTTTTAATAATTTAGGTGACGGTAGTTATTTTGTAAGTAATATTTCTTACATTTTACTGTTGGAACAATGAAGATCGTTGGTTGGTAATACTACAATTTAAAAAACTGTAGTACTTCACTGGTCAATAATAAAAATTTAACCCCACAGTGTCAAATGGTCAGGGGCTTTCTTAATGGGCCCCTCACAACAGCGCTGACCTGGCTTCAGGCCATTGTTCTTTGTGTTACATACCGCTCACTCCCTTTATTACTTTGCTTATTGTTTTATCAGTGATGATATGTTTAGAAATGACATCATGAGAGCACAACATTCATGTGTTATATGTACGTACAAGAGTCACAGCGCTGACCTGGCTTCAGGCCATTGTTCTTTGTGTTACATACCGCTCACTCCCTTTATTACTTTGCTTATTGTTTTATCAGTGATGATATGTTTAGAAATGACATCATGAGAGCACAACATTCATGTGTTATATGTACGTACAAGAGTCACAGCGCTGACCTGGCTTCAGGCCATTGTTCTTTGTGTTACATACCGCTCACTCCCTTTATTACTTTGCTTATTGTTTTATCAGTGATGATGGGTTTAGAAATGACATCATGAGAGCACAATTCATTCATGTTATATATGTACGTACAAGAGTCACACAGCGCTGACCTGGCTTCAGGCCATTGTTCTTTGTGTTACATACCGCTCACTCCTTGTATTACTTTGCTTATTGTTTTATCAGTGATGATGGGTTTAGAAATGACATCATGAGAGCACAACATTCATGTGTTATATGTACGTACAAGAGTCACAGCGCTGACCTGGCTTCAGGCCATTGTTCTTTGTGTTACATACCGCTCACTCCCTTTATTACTTTGCTTATTGTTTTATCAGTGATGATATGTTTAGAAATGACATCATGAGAGAGCACAACATTCATGTGTTATATGTACGTACAAGAGTCACAGCGCTGACCTGGCTTCAGGCCATTGTTCTTTGTGTTACATACCGCTCACTCTCCTTTATTACTTTGCTTATTGTTTTATCAGTGATGATATGTTTAGAAATGACATCATGAGAGCACAACATTCATGTGTTATATGTACGTACAAGAGTCACAGCGCTGACCTGGCTTCAGGCCATTGTTCTTTGTGTTACATACCGCTCACTCCCTTTATTACTTTGCTTATTGTTTTATCAGTGATGATGGGTTTAGAAATGACATCATGAGAGCACAACATTCATGTGTTATATGTACGTACAAGAGTCACAGCGCTGACCTGGCTTCAGGCCATTGTTCTTTGTGTTACATACCGCTCACACTCCCTTTATTACTTTGCTTATTGTTTTATCAGTGATGATATGTTTAGAAATGACATCATGAGAGCACAACATTCATGTGTTATATGTACGTACAAGAGTCACAGCGCTGACCTGGCTTCAGGCCATTGTTCTTTGTGTTACATACCGCTCACTCCCTTTATTACTTTGCTTATTG
The DNA here is from genome assembly GCF_021130785.1 of Homalodisca vitripennis. Taxonomy (NCBI): domain Eukaryota; kingdom Metazoa; phylum Arthropoda; class Insecta; order Hemiptera; family Cicadellidae; genus Homalodisca; species Homalodisca vitripennis. Next base: position 14,526 of record NW_025776713.1, read on the forward strand.
TTTTATCAGTGATGATATGTTTAGAAATGACATCATCATGAGAGCACAACATTCATGTGTTATATGTACGTACAAGAGTCACAGCGCTGACCTGGCTTCAGGCCATTGTTCTTTGTGTTACATACCGCTCACTCCCTTTATTACTTTGCTTATTGTTTTATCAGTGATGATATGTTTAGAAATGACATCATGAGAGCACAACATTCATGTGTTATATGTACGTACAAGAGTCACAGCGCTGACCTGGCTTCAGGCCATTGTTCTTTGTGTTACATACCGCTCACTCCCTTTATTACTTTGCTTATTGTTTTATCAGTGATGATATGTTTAGAAATGACATCATGAGAGCACAACATTCATGTGTTATATGTACGTACAAGAGTCACAGCGCTGACCTGGCTTCAGGCCATTGTTCTTTGTGTTACATACCGCTCACTCCCTTTATTACTTTGCTTATTGTTTTATCAGTGATGATATGTTTAGAAATGACATCATGAGAGCACAACATTCATGTGTTATATGTACGTACAAGAGTCACAGCGCTGACCTGGCTTCAGGCCATTGTTCTTTGTGTTACATACCGCTCACTCCCTTTATTACTTTGCTTATTGTTTTATCAGTGATGATATGTTTAGAAATGACATCATGAGAGCACAACATTCATGTGTTATATGTACGTACAAGAGTCACAGCGCTGACCTGGCTTCAGGCCATTGTTCTTTGTGTTACATACTGCTCACTCCTTGTAGTACTTTCCTTATTGTTTTATCAGTGATGATGGGTTTATAAATGACATCATGAGAGCACAACATTCATGTGTTATATGTACGTACAAGAGTCACAGCGCTGACCTGGCTTCAGGCCATTGTTCTTTGTGTTACATACCGCTCACTCCCTTTATTTCTTTGCTTATTGTTTCATCAGTGATGATAGGTTTAGAAATGACATCATGAGAGCACAACATTCATGTGTTATATGTACGTACAAGAGTCACAGCGCTGACCTGGCTTCAGACCATTGTTCTACGTGTTACATACCGCTCACTCCCTTTATTACTTTGCTTATTGTTTCATCACAGATGATGGGTTTAGAAATTACGTCATGAGAGCATAACATTCATGTGTTTATATGTACGTAGAGGATTCACAGCGCTGACCTGGCTTCAGGCTATTGTTCTTTGTGTTACATACCGCTCACTCCCTTTATTATTTTGCTTATTGTTTTATCAGTGATGATATGTTTAGAAATGACGTCATGAGAGCACAAAATTCATGTGTTATATGTACGTACCTGATTCACAGCGCTGACCTGGCTTCAGGCCATTGTTCTTTGTGTTACATACCGCTCACTCCCTTTATTACTTTGCTTATTGTTTCATCACTGATGATGGGTTTAGAAATGACGTCATGAGAGCACAAAATTCATGTGTTATATGTACGTACAAGAGTCACAGCGCTGACCTGGCTTAAGGCCATTGTTCTTTGTGTTTACATACCGCTCACTTCCTTTATTACTTTGCTTATTGTTTTATCAGTGATGATATGTTTAGAAATGGACATCATGAGAGCACAACATTCATGTGTTATATGTACGTACAAGAGTCACAGGGCTCACCTGGCTTCAGGCCATTGTTCTATGTGTTACATACCGCTCACTCCTTGTAGTACTTTGCGTATTGTATTATCAATGATGGTGGGTTTAGAAATGAGATTTGTTTATTGTATAGCGTAATGTTGATGTTTATTTTACATCTTTTTTTAACACTTTGTGTATTTAAAAGAACGAATACCACATTAATAATTTCGCTTAAAATGTACGGCGCAAACCTTAATCATACAAATGCATAAACTTATCAATTAAATATGTATTTATATATTATATAACTAATTACATTTAAATTTTTAACACATGTAAAATACAAATATATCTGAATATGAATTGTTTATTATATTTGTTTATTTCAAAGTTAGTTTTTTATAAATAAATCTTAAAATTATTTTATCCGTAAATTATTTGTAATACAATTTTATACCTATCTGTTATTTTTTATGTTACATAAGGTTACAATTGAACAGCTTTTGTGCAGTAAATTTTAAATATAGTTTAAAAATAAAAATACGTTTTATTCCCTTATTGGCAATGAAAATTAGATATTCTTAAATACAACTGGAATACCGAATCTCAAAAACATTTACAACACATACACTTACTCATTTATAATCACGCAAATATTTAATTACATTTTAAGTCATAAAGCGAAATCTGATAACGCCTCAAATTCCACTTTTTACTTGATTTACTTTATAATTTATTCCTAAATCTTGGTAATCGTTATATCTTCGTTTATCTTCATTATCTTATGACTAATAATTTTAATTTGTGAGCAAAAAAACAATAAAACCGGTTTACCTTATAATACCTTATTTATAATTTATAATTCTAATACATGCCACTAAATAATGTTAAACTATTCTAAACAAATTCGTAGTTCATTAGGAAACCAAAGAACATGTTTAGTGTTAAATTAACTATTTTATATTAAAATGATGTTATATGATACTATAGAAGAATTCGAAAAGAATGAATTTGTAATATAAAACTACACCACTCAGTGAAAAATTAAAAAGGTATGAGATAAGACTAACTTATACTATAATTGTTACTCTAGCGCTTGGTAAGTATAAGAATGACAGAAATATTTCCAATTGTTTTCAGAAAACAACAAAATGTGAATACAGATAAATTAAGTTATTACAACAATAAGTGACATATTGATAACTGGGTAATTGCATGGTTGTCAAATATAACATAAAAAACAGACTTACCACACTATAAATTAACATAGTGTAAGAAGCTTCTTGTTGGTGAAAGATTCGCACTATTTTAATAACATTTATCGGATTAGAGACAGACATGAATTACAACAATTGTGTTTTAAAATTGGATTTTGTGCGTTATAATTTTACGCATGGATTTTATCAGTCTGAAAGCCTGTATATTAATAAGTTAATATTGGTGTAATATGGTAGTATACATTAAAATATATACAAAATGTAGGTCTTAACTATTAATAATTAATAGTCCTGTATTAATACAATCGTTTAGTGTTTGGGGTTAGAGCAGGATTAATAAATAGAGCCAAGATACAATTAGTTATGGGTACTTGTGTGGTCTGCACTTTTGAATATAAATCACTGTATCAGTCATAATCTTTACGTTTAAGAGTAGGTGGAATTACTGTAGCTGGTAGAGTTTTCTACTCCCAAGCCAGTGCCGTTGGTTTTAGGTCCGTCACTCCCTGATAGACGGACATCTTTGAGCTGCACAGCAATGATAAGGTAGGACAGAGACGTCATGGCCACCTTGGTGAGAAGAAAGGGACGATCCAAAGTGAAGATGCCTCCGACAGAGAAGGAGACATTGTTGTTGAGTGTCAAGCGTGAGAAATCGCCGACCTCTTCCCAGAGACGGATGGGAGTTTCAGGCTGCAGGAGGTGGTGGGCGATCATCACTGTGCGGTTCGCCTCCTTAGCACAAGCGTGGCACAGCAGACATTGGGTGACCAGAAACACCAAGTCAGAGAACATGAACACAAACCCAGCATAGTCGAGGTGCCTGTATTTGTTACCTTCGGATATCGACATCAGGTAAGCGTACATTTCTAGGACTGTAAAAGCAAGTCTTGTAGTGATACTTAAAATGTTGTAGAGGCAGAAGTGGGCATTCACGTCCCAGACCACGACGTGGAGGTGAGTGTGAAGGCGGAACACGGAGTTTATCTGAGTGCTGATGGTCTGCAGGGGTGTGATGTTCATGTTTGTAATGATGTTTTCCAAACGTTTATTCAATGCAGAGAACTTACTGGTCAGCAGATCGGTGAAGGCCAAATAGTGAAGTAGTGGGCTGGTAAACGCTAAATGCATAATCATCCAGAGTACGGATCTTAAAAGAGCTCCGTATTTCAATTGAAAGGCGACCGCGCCCACTACCAGGACAGCGGTGAATGCTGAAAAGAGGATTCTATGCGTGAGAGTGCCCTCGGACTTCAGCTCGTCACTGATGCTCGACAAGTCGGCCAGTATTGATCTGTATCTCTCTCTGCAGATGTAGCTATTGAGTATGAAACTCACAGGGCTCAACAAGTACGTGGTTGACGCAAAGCGTTTTAGGTTGTGTGTCGTGGAATCCGGTGAGATAACCACGTTCAGAACTCGGTCTACGACTGCATGGCTGATCATTGCAAGAGCTAAACCGGCAAAGTACTTATCCGAAGAATTACAAGCCGGAAAATGTCCAACTGCTCGTAACATGAAGCGTATTGGCTTGTAAAACATTTTAAACGTGTAGATCCTACCTTCTTGTGCCAAACAATGGCTCTCCCCTTGGTTACGCTCAAGTGTATAGATTATTTTATCTATATTAATATCATTTTAAGTGACATCGATATAGACACATACTTTCAGGAAAGTGAATTAACACATTTCATTACGAAATGCGATCATATAGACAACATTCCCACTAATATTATAAATGCGAAAGTTTGAATGTTTGGATATTTGGATGTTTGTAGATTTTATGTTTAGATATTTAGAAGTTAGGAGGTTTTTCCTCGAATCACGTTGAAAACTGGTACGGATTGTGCTGAAATTTGAAAACAGGTATAGTCCTTATAGTCTGAATTAACACTTAGAGTGCTTTTTACCACCCATAACACATTAATTTCACCAAATAAAGTCGAATTCAAATTGATATGAACTAAACGTAATAACGTTTCATAATTCAAATTAAACTGGCACTAAACAGTTGTTGACAGCCATAATTCGACAAACTTTCTGAAACATTTGTTTACATTTAAATTTTATCAATAATAAGCAAAAGTGCTTGATCGGTAGTGTAATGCAGATAGTAAATAAAACATTAATATATAAATTTTACTCCTGATTGCGCCAGTGACTTATTGAAATCATCAAATGCATTACATACTGTTATAAAACTAACCTTAATGAACAAAGTTATGAGTGTTTTCACATAAGTTATTTTAAACTGGTGGGCTTCCTTGACATTGTGATATTACATTTTAACAATGGCTTACGGAAAAACAGAAAAATTAATACTAACATGACTTAAAAATTCATTCTTTCTCTGCCTACCGTCCAAAAAACAAGTGTAACGCAAGACTTTAATAATGATTATTTTGGAATGTTGCATAACCTTAATAAGGATTTCTCCCTTATACCGGAAGTACATAAGAAGTAGGTAGGACTTCCCCCTAAGTCATAATAGGCTTTTCAGTCGTAGCAAACTCAACTATGCCAACACGATTTTGACCAAAATAGATTTCCGAGAACTATATAATCGAACGTATATAGTATTTTAATCGAGGCAATATGGCAAGCTAACCTATGTAGTTTAGCATAACATAGTAGTTAAGTGAATTTAAATGGTCTTAACTAAGCACTTTATAACCGAAGTAGGCATCTTGTTCCTATGTAAGTATATATATATTTTTTCTTCATCAGAACAACAAGGCAAACCCTACTGTGGTACTGGATATATCTTAGACCTGAAATATATGACAAGGACTGGAAATATAGGTTTTTTTATTTAAGTGAGTTTCCGAGACCTGTGTGATTCGTGATTTGTGTTTTCGTCATCGGCATTACAAGGCAGATTCAGCTGTGAAGTTATGTATATAATTAATTAGAACCAGAAATGCTCCTACACTTGCCAAACATGATAATATAATAATTAAGTTATAATCTGATACTATTTATCATGAATTTAATAATATCTACCTGATGTAAGCCTACTTACGTTTTATAATGTTTGTAGGACTCCCATCATATTACATCATAATTGCTTTTTATAAGGACTTCGGTTTTAAAAATTGCGTGCGAAGCCACGGGTAACAGCTAGAAATGTAATATCTTAGACACTTTTACGGGCTATATGTTATGTTATTGGTAGGTAACCTTATATTTAAATATCATTAATTGTCAAATCACACTTTAATAACGTTAATATAAATTGTTTTGTAGATCTGGAAAATACATAAAATGTGGGAATAACAAAATGACCTATATATCATGTTTTTTAGGATAGACCGATTTACGTTGAACCAATAATTTTCCCGTCCGTTTGGGCCACTAAACCCTGCACGGACCTTATGAAAACAATTAAGAAGAGAGTCGATACAGTACAAGGTTGATGTTACTGGTAAAAAGGTCTAATGCCACAAACAGGGTTTAAACCTAAGCTATTTCTAACTCAGGTTCAAATTCCGACGTTCCAGACCACTCCACCGTCAGCTATCAGTATATATTCTCATGCTCGTTCAAAATTTAAATATTTATAAGAATTTCCAACGCTAATCGACTACGTATAATTGTAGTCAAATACTTAGTAATGAGGACAAATAAACAGATGCCTTCTTGAAAGTTTTTACTCTGAACTGTAGGCCGTGAATATATAAAACTCTATAGAAAAACAACGAATGTATCACAGTAACTACGAACCTAAATTCGAGTCAATGTTCTCTCCAGCCATGTACTCACCATGCTTAGCACAATAGTTGACCATGAACGAAAAATATTTTCTCTCCTTAACCTCGATTTTTATTGTCTTTGAACGCCTGTCTTATACTACGCTGAAATACTACACGGCTTCAGGACAAGAGCCTGTAAAGTTTCTTACAAGAACACAGGTTGTTACCTTTGCTGCTAATATGGTATCTATACATAATATGTATATTCTTTGTTATTTTATGCCATAGTTTATCATGTAATTATAATTATTTACTGCTTTACTGTTATAGATGCTGTGTCAAAACATTGATACATATAGTCTTGTTATATTATGCTATAGTTCCTCATGTTATTTCTATTGTTATAGTTTATTTATTGTTACTGTTTTCCTGTTTGTATTGTTACTGTCTTAAGACATATATATATATATATATATATATATATATATATATATATATATATTCTTGTTGTATATTATGTATAATAATGTAAACAAATCGATTAAGGGACATTGTAGTTCTACCGCACTTTTTATGTATTGTATTTCATTTCTAAAAAACTTAATACAATATTAAATAGGCACAAATATAATACTTTTTTCGTGTTAGACTTCCAGTTATTAACAATTATTAACTCAGCGATATTTACTTACGTTTCCCAGATTAAATTCCGTTTCCTAAGTAGCCTCGTTTCTAATACATAGTTTCTGAAGTTTGATAGATATAAAAGGTCTTAGATTTGAGTCTTAACTCCACAAAAGTCGATAGATAATAGTGAGTAGGTCGTTTTGTAATACCAAATTTGCTATCCCAATGAAACTGGAATACGAGATTTTTACCCATAGTAAACTTTAATAAATTAAAAATATTATAATTTATTATTTTAGACATAAGCACCTCAACATTCACTACGATGTGTTTAGTCCATACTGTATTAGAGATTGACACACTAAATTAGAGATTTTACTGGATACGCATATGCAAGATTTAAACTCGTCTCACATCAATGAGGTTTAAATAGATAATTCGTTTACAAACACAAACTTAAATGCATGCATTCGCTTTGTTTATAAAAAACAAACAACCGCCTAGTGATAAAAATGTCAATCCCTAGCTGGAAGTTTATATAAACGGACAAACCCATATCCAGATCCACACAGAGCCGTGGAAGCGGTTAACAGAGTACAACTGCGGCGCAGAGATATCAGGATTAGTTCTTAATTTGTTTATTTGGTAATTATTCTTATCGAAAAGTATTTCATGTATGGAAGCCAAAAGCTGTGGTATTTATTTATACCGCACTTTTTATGTATAATATTTCATTGCTATGCAGCTTAATACAATATATTTTAAATTGTAGCAAATAGTTTTTCTAGTAAATATTCCTTTAATAAACAAACAATTGTATTAAATAGAATTATATAATTTCTATGTAAAAAATCACAGAATACGTTACAGTATTTTAAGTATGTTTGGCTTATAATTTACAAAAATTATTTTTAGTTTAAAAAAGAGATTTTATTTTAAAGGAATAGTATCTAATAAGATTTATATTGTAAAATTGTAGGAATTTTAAAAGAACACTTGTAGGAAATATTAGAAAATTAGCATTAGATAATTGTGAGCAACGTTGTCAGCAAATATACACAGCGTAGAATCTGTAGACATTTGTGTCTGAAAGTCGTCACTTTTGAACGTTCAATTTCACTCCCTTAAACCCGAAGAGATGACTGTTATTTAACCGTATTGTTTGATTTTCTAAATGAAAATATTGTTGCATTTGTTAACTTATTTAGTAATACTTAGCGTATTAAGTCTTTGACTCTTTTGTTAGGAGAAACTTGAACCTCAAATCAAATATTAATACTATTGATTGTATTATGTTCTCTCATCTAGAGATGATGTAATTTGAAAATATTTGTGTATACCAACAAATATGGGCCGTATTGTAAGTTTTGAAAAACTTTAATCGAGCAATTTAGCTATTGCATTTTGTATTTGAAATTAATATAAGATTTGTGAAGGAATTGTTTTACGAATTAGTGAGAAAAATAGGTACTCTGATAGTTTAGAGTTTAGTTGTAGACTGTAAGACAGCGTAAACTACAGTGTAACCTACACTATTACAATATTTTACTTCAATATCGATCAATTTACTTTAAAAAATAATGGTAGATTTATTACCTACATTACCTTCTTCTAAACTGCGTTTATTTGAAAATACATCTCAACCTTTTGGAATAAAACCATTAAATTAATAGTAAGTATATATACGTGAATTATTTCACATATGTTACTTTTGTCTTGGAATTATTTAAAGAAAACGATAATAACAATATTTTAAGTAGTAATTAAAACTTAATTCATTTGATATAGATTCTATTAATTCAAGCATAACTACAGGTGGTTATGATAGTATTAAGATTAAGTGAAATTTATTATGTATAAATTAATTAGTATATGTTTTCTGTAAAATTATACCACATTGATTGGTATATGTTGGCATGAAACATATTCTATAGATATCGCACAGTTTTATGATGAAATGGCTATTATCAACGGCTGGAATCGATTACTCAAAATCATTATGAGAATCGTAAAGGTTACATATAAACTCTGATATCAGACTTTAACCCAGGACAACGTAACATGTAGACCTGTTCATTAATAATTTGGGAGTCTTTTGGGAAGTGCATGTTTTTACTTTATTGTTTTTAGATCATTAGCGTTTTATTTCTTGGAGATTTCTTTAACATAGAAAATAACAAAATAATATTAATTAATTATGATTAAGCTTAAGTGCGTTTGAAAATATCACGATTTCTAAAACTATAAAATTAAATTGCATTATGAACGTGATCCTTTGAATATCGAAATTCAGTTTTTCAACATTGGTTTAGTGGATTCACTACTAAGGAATAAATGTGGAAATTAGCAATTAAGGAAGAAATACTGAAAAATAATAATAGCTATGTTCCCTTTTAACCTAACTAGTAACATTACGCCTAGAACCGTGTATTCTTTAATTTTAATCACGAGATGGATTAAAATTACTCATCCAGAGATATTAATCTCAATAAAACATTTTTATAGGATAAAAATACTTACGACTGGCTTGAAATATAAAGCTTCGCTCCAAATATGTTAATAAATTATTCTTATTCTTCCATAAAAAAACCACTGCATCATATCAAAAACATAATTAATTGCTTGTTTAAAATATAATTGATTCCAACGCATATGAAAGAATAAAGATTTATTTCAAAAAATCAAGTACTTAAGCTTTTAATTTTAAAAACAATTTTGTATTAGTTTCTATAAAATCTATTTATAATTTGATCAACTATAATCTTTATCTTTTATCATTATTCCTGTAATTAAAAATTTTATTGAAAAAAGCAGAACATACTGGAATTGGTTTTTGTAAAATAATTGGATTGTTTCTTGTTCAATATATACTAACCCTCTATTGATGGAACACTCAGTATATATACCAACACCATGTATTACAGTAAAGCGCGGCGAAGCATTATATGGAGAAATTGTAATTTGCTTAACCCTCTCATAAAGAGGTTATCCTAGAAGCGCTTGGTGCAGTTGAGTGCTTCACTTGTACAGAAATTGTGTTCAACCTGACAGTATCGCTAAGAGCTTATCCTAGAAGCGCTTGGTACAGATGAGTGCTTCACTTGGTACAGAAATTGTGTTCAACCTGACATTATCGCTAAGAGCTTATCCTAGAAGCGATGGGTGCAGATGAGTGCTTCACTTGGTACAGAAATTGTGTTCAACCTGACATTATCGCTAAGAGCTTATCCTAGAAGCGCTTGGTACAGATGAGTGCTTCACTTGGTACAGAAATTGTGTTCAATCTGACAGTATCGCTAAGAGCTTATACTAGAAGCGCTTGGTACAGATGAGTGCTTCACTTGGTACAGAAATTGTGTTCAACCTGACATTATCGCTAAGAGCTTATCCTAGAAGCGATGGGTGCAGTTGAGTGCTTCACTTGGTACAAAAATTATCTTCAACCTGACATTATCGCTAAGAGCTTATCCTAGAAGCGATGGGTGCAGTTGAGTGCTTTACTTGTTACAAAAATTAGCTGCAACCTAAAAGTATTGTTAAGAGATTATAAAAGAAGCGCTTGGTGCAGTTGAGTGCTTCATATGGTGGAAAAGTGTCTTCAACCTGACAGTATCGCTAAGAGAGGAACCGAGGAATATATTTGTTCTTCCGCTACTTAGCTGTTGATCATATTAATTCTTAGATATTCAACATTGGGTTTATGCAAGCTTTATAAGTTGTAACATGATTGTTTCACATATAAAAGTATATCTCAAAACATTTATTTTTTGCATAAAATTATCAAAAGATACACACACGCTTGCCTTCTGCATTATATGCACGCACAAGAGCCACGGAGCTGAACTGGCTTCAGGCCATAGTTCTATGTGTTACATACCGTTCACTCCTTTTAGTACTTTGCGTATTGTTTTATCAGTGATGATGTGTTTAGAAATAACGTCATGAGAGCACAACATTCATGTGTTTATATGTACGTACAAGAGTCACAGCGCTGACCTGGCTTCAGGCCATTGTTCTATGTGTTACATACCGCACTCTCCTTGTACTACTTTGCGTATTACTTTATCAGTGATGATGGGTTTAGAAATGACATCATGAGAGTACAACATGCAAGTGTTATATGTACGTACAAGAGTCACAGCGTTTACCTGTCTGCAGGCCATTGTTCTATGTGTTATATAACGCTCACTCCCTTTATTACTTTTCGTATTGTTTTATCAGTGATGATGGGTTTAGAAATGACATCATGAGTGTACAACATGCAAGTGTTATATGTACGTACAAGAGTCACAGCGTTTACCTGTCTGCAGGCTATTGTTCTATGTGTTATATAACGCTCACTCCCTTTATTACTTTGCGTATTGTTTTATCAGTGATGATGGGTTTAGAAATGACATCATGAGAGTACAACATGCAAGTGTTATATGTACGTACAAGAGTCACAGCGTTTACCTGGCTGCAGGCCATTGTTCTATGAGTCACATACCGCTCACTCCTTTTAGTACTCTGCGTATGGTTTTATCAGTGATGATGGGTTTAGAAATGAGATTTGTTTGTTTTATAGCGTAATTTTAACGTCGTCGCAGTTATTTTACATATTTTGTTTTACAATTTGTGTATTTAAATCAATATATACGACATTAAAAATCTTGCTTAATGTTTACGGTACATAACTCATTCCTTCAAATACATAAACTTATAAATTAAATATATATCTTATTTAACAAATTAATTTTTAATTTTAAATACATGGAAAATATGAATATATCTGAATATAATTAGTTTGTTATATTATATTATTAATTTTATTAAATAAATATTTGAATTACTTTTTCCATTAATTATTTTTAATAAAATTTGATACCTATCTATTATTTTTGAATGTTACATAAGGTTAAAGTAGAACTGCTTTTCGTGCAGTAAATGTTAAATTTAGTTAAAAAAACAGTGGCAGTCGTGGGACTGCCGATAGAAGTGAAAACGGAACTATTAAGTTGAGAGTAATTAAAACTATACGCAAAAATTATTTGAAATTTTTTATGTTTTATTTATTACTTACATATGATGGGTTAAACAAATCATGAACAAAATATAAATACAAAGTGGTTGAAAAAAATAATTAATATACAATTATCTTAACAATATCTTAATAAAAACAATAAATGAACATATTTCATAAAATCTAAAATTATTATAACATATTTTTTAATTTTCCAATTTTAAAATCCACGAAAAAATATTATCAAATAACTATAAATCTATTTTACCACGCTAGTAAGATAAATCTTATACCGTAATAATACTCATTTCATGATGAAGAGGTTAAATATTAATAAACATAGAATACAAGTGAGTAAACACCGAGTGAACAACAGTGAGTTGAACACCGTTGTAAATAATACAGTTATTGCTACGGATAAAGTATATAATTGCAATAACAATTAAAGCCACAATATTTTTAAAACTAATAAATTAGTTAAATTAACTTGGTTCTTTCGTAAAGGTATTTTTATTGCACAATAAACTAATTTATTGAGTTAATACGATATCGGTGAGCCAATGCGCCAACTACAGTTCCGGCAGAAAACGTTCACCTCATCACTTCATTCGCTACTAAAGGCTAAACTAAACTTCCAATAAAAAATGATAAATTACAAAAAAAATATTCATCTATTTTCACACAACTTTCTCGCTGACAAATTTTGTCTGACCAAAAAATAAAAAAAATCCTCGCTTACTACTTTTTTCTTGTCATTGTAAACGCTATGTAAAATGTAAACAATAATCAAAATTATTTCGAAATTTTTTTAATATTTAAAAATGTAACCGATAGATTGCCAATATTAAGAGCTTTAATTTGACGCATCTTACAGAATTGTACGACATTGGCTTCGCTTTTAAATCGCGAGAGGAAGCCGTAAAGATCACTGATTTTCGCAGTCTGTTTTCATACTCCGCCGGGACAGTTTTAACACAGCGAGACTGACTTTTTCATGCAGGTTAGTAGTCCGCGGCCAAGTCTACGGTTAAAAAACACAGCGAGACTGACTTTTTCATGCAGGTTAGTATCATTAGCATGTCGGTGACGCGAACCGAGGATTTTACCCTCTACCAAAACGCTCAACGCGCCTCAAGAAGTTTTCACTTCAAAAATAAAAATAATTTTATTCCCTTATTGGCAATGAAATTACATATTTTTAAATACACATAAATACAGCATTGCATAATCATTTACAACACAGACACTTACTCATTTATAATGACGCAAATATTTAATGAGTTTTTAGGTCATAAAGCGACATCAGATAATGCCTCAAATTCTACCTTTTACTTGGGGTGCTTTATATTTTATTCCCTAAACGTGCTAATCGTTATATTTCCGTTTTTCCTTATGACGGAATTTTTATTTGTGGGAAAAAAACAAAAAAGATTTGACATTATAATGCCTTATTTATTATTTCTATTTCTAATACGTGACACTAATAATATTATTAAACTATAAAATTCTTAGTTCATCAGGAAACCAAAGAACATGTTAATTCTAAATTAATTATATTATATTACAATGATATTATATGATACTATAGAAAAATTCGAAATTAATAAAATTTGGATATAAAACTACACCACTCAGTGAAAAATTAAAAAGGTATAAAATAACACTGACTTATACTATAATTTTCACTCTAGCTCTAAGTAAGTATAAGAATGCTTGAAATATTTCCAATTGTTATGAGAAAACAGCAAAACGTAAATAAAGATAAAAATAAGTTACTACAACAATAAGCAACGTATTGATGTAACGTTGTAATTGAAATGTAACGTAAATAAAAGACTTACAACAATATAAATTAACATAGTGTAATACTTGAAATTGAAGCTTTGTGTTGTTGAAAATTTTGCACAATTTAAATAACATTTATCGGATTACAGACAGACGGGAATTACAACAATTGTGTTTTAAATTTGACTTTATATGCGTTATAAGTTTGCGCATAAATTTTATCAGCCTGAAAGCCTGTAATATGAATAAGTTAATATTGGTGTAATATGGTGGTCTATACATTAAATACGGAGCCCGACCTATACTCGGGCTCAGGTACTTTATTCAATACGTTTAGGTTTTTGGTAAAAAATCGGGTGTAATTATTTCAGACCATTTCCTGTTATATTGCTTATATGTATACGTTTTGCTATGACAACTAACAGTTGTGCAGCTGTAACAATAGTATTTTCAACTGTTGCACAGCTGCTTAGTTACGTAACCGACTGACGTCACAGTGATGCGAGAATTGTTGTTGTATGGAGTGTATTTTTAATCAAAGTTCCACTATTACTTAATAAAGTTATAAGTTGGTTTAGTTTATTTTTATAGGTTTCTTAGTGAAACAAGTTTTATTTTTCTTAATCATTGTGTAAAATGAGTAATCATTTAGACAAAGTTACGGTGTGCATAAGTGATATGTTGTCAGATTCTAAGCATAAATTGGAAGAGGATGATCGTATATTTAATGAAAATAAAAGATCACCTAGGATTCAGTTTGAAAGAACCCTAGGTCAAATTTATGATTCTGGATCGGAGGGTAAGTTTCTCAACGACAATGATCCTGATCCAGATTTTGGGGTTAGGCCTAGTGATCAAGACGTGAATAATGCTGAGCATGATTATGATAGGCCTTCTATTAGTACTAACATGAATACTTTCTTTCTTTTATGTTAATTTTATATAGAAATTTCATTTATAGCAAATTAGGTGGTTGAAAAAAAAGTTTATACAACGTTAGGTGGTTGGAAATAAAACGTTCATACATAGTTACAATCAGCCTTAGAGTTCAATAATATATACAAAATGCCGGTTTAAACTATTAATATATAATCTTCCTGTATTAAAACTACCTTTTAGTTTTTGGGGTTAGAGCAGGATCAATATATAGAGCCAAGGTACAACTAGTTCTGGTTATTTATATGGTCTACACTTTTGAATATGAATCACTGTATCAGTCACAATCTTTACTTATACGAGAAGGAATTACTGTAGCCGTTGGTTTTAGTTTCGTGGCTTTCTAATAGTTAGACATATTTACGTATATAAATAGGTGGAATTACTGTAGCTGGTAGAGTTTTCTACTCCTGAGCCAGTGCCGTTGGTTTTAGTTTCGTGGCTTTCTAATAGTTAGACATATTTACGTATATGAATAGGTGGAATTACTGTAGCTGGTAGAGTTTTCTACTCCCAAGCCAGTGCCGTTGGTTTTAGTTTCGTGGCTTTCTAATAGTTAGACATATTTACGTATATGAATAGGTGGAATTACTGTAGCTGGTAGAGTTTTCTACTCCTGAGCCAGTGCCGTTGGTTTTAGTTTCGTGGCTTTCTAATAGTTAGACATATTTACGTATATGAATAGGTGGAATTACTGTAGCTGGTAGAGTTTTCTACTCCCAAGCCAGTGCCGTTGGTTTTAGTTTCGTGGCTTTCTAATAGTTAGACATATTTACGTATATGAATAGGTGGAATTACTGTAGCTGGTAGAGTTTTCTACTCCCAAGCCAGTGCCGTTGGTTTTAGTTTCGTGGCTTTCTAATAGTTAGACATATTTACGTATATGAATAGGTGGAATTACTGTAGCTGGTAGAGTTCTCTACTCCTGAGCCAGTGTCATTGGTTTTAGTTTCGTGGCTTTCTAATAGTTAGACATATTTACGTATATGAATAGGTGGAATTACTGTAGCTGGTAGAGTTTTCTACTCCCTGAGTCAGTGCCGTTGGTTTTAGGTCCGTCACTCCCTGATAGACGGACATCTTTGAGCTGCACAGCAATGATAAGGTAGGACAGAGACGTCATGGCCACCTTGGTGAGAAAGGGACGATCCAGAGTGAAGATGCCTCCGACAGAGAAGGAGACCTTGTTGTTGAGTGTCAAGCGTGAGAAATCGCCGACCTCTTCCCAGAGCCGGATGGGAGTTTCAGGCTGTAGGAGGTGGTGGGCGATCACCACTGTGCGGTTCGCCTCCTTGGTGCAAGCGTGGCACAGCAGACATTGGGTGACCAGAAACACCAAATTCGAGAACATGAACACAAACCCAGCATTGTCGAGGGGCCAGGAGACGTTGCCTTCGGAGATCGACATCAGGTAAGCGTACATTTCTAGGACTGTAATAGCAAGTCTTTTAGTGATACTTAACAGGTTGTAGAGGCAGAAGTGGGCGTTCACGTCCCAGACCACGACGTGGAGGTGAGTGTGAAGGCGGAACACGGAGTTTATCTTAGTGCTGATGGTCTGCAGGGGTGTGGTGTTCATGTCTGTGCTGATGTTTTCCAAACGTTTATTCAACGCAGAGAATTTACTGGTCAGCAGATCGGTGAAGACCAGATAGTGAAGTAGTGGGCTGGTAAACGCTAAATGCATAATCGTCTCAGGTACGGTTCTTAAAAGAGCTCCGTATTTCAATTGAAAGGCGACCGCCCCCACCAACAGGACCGCGGTGAATGCTGAAAAGAGGATTCTTTGCGTGCGAGTGCTCTCGGACTTCAGCTCGTCACTGATGCTCGACAAGTCGGCCAGTATTGATCTGTAGCTCTCTCTGCAGATGTAGCTATTGAGTATGAAACTCACAGAGCTCAACAAGTACGTGATTGACGCAAAGCGTGCTAGGTTGTTTATCGTGGAATCTGGCGAGATAACCACGTTCAAAACTCGGTCTACGACTGCAGGGCTGATCATTGCAAGAGCTAAACCCGCAAAGTACTTATCCGAAGAATTACAAGCCGGAAAATGTCCAACTGCTCGTAACATGAAGCGTATTGGCTTGTAAAACATTTTAAACGTGTAGATCCTACCTTCTTGTGCCAAACAATGGCTCTCCCCATGGTTACGCTCAAGTATATAGATTACTACATCTATAATAATATCACTTTAAGTGATATTGATATTGACACATACTTTCATGAAAATGAAGTAACACATTTCATTACGAAATTGCGATCATATAGACAACAATAATGTAATAACTTAGACACTTTTATGGGCTATATTTTATGTTATTGGTAGGAAAATTTTTATTTAAATATCATAAATTGTCTAATCACATTTCAATACCGTTTATAAAATTTATTTTGCAGGTCTGTAAAATCAATAAAATGTGGGAATAACTTAAAATGACCTATATATCGTATTTTTTTTTAGGATAGACCGTGTTAGTTTGAACCATTAAATTTCCCGTCCGTATGGTCTACTAGACCCTGCAAGGATCTTATAAAAACGAATAAGAGAAGAGTCGATACAGTACAAGGTCGATTTTACTGGTATAAAGGTCTAATGCCACAGACAGGATTTGAATCTAAGCTATTTCTAACGCAGGTTCAAATTCAGACGTTCTAGACCACTCCATCTTCAGCTATCAGTATATATACTCATGCTCGTTCAAAATTTAAAAATTTATAAGAATTTCCAACGCTAATAGGCTACATATAATTGTGGTTTAATACTCCATAATGAGGACAAATAAACAGATTCCTTTTTTGAAAGTTTTTAACCTCAACTGTAGGCCTTGAATATACAAAACTCTATAGAAAAACAACCAATGTATCACAGTAACTATGCACCTAAAATCGAGTCGAAGCTCTCTCCAGCCATTTACTCAACAAGCTTAGCACATTAATGAAAAATATTTTCCCTCCTTAGCCTCGATTGTTATTATCTTTGAACGCGTGTCTTATACTACGGTGACATACAGACATACTGTGCGGTTTCAGGGCAAGAATCTGTAAAGTTCCTTACAATAATACAGGTTGTTATCTTTGTTGCTAATTTGCTCTCTATATATAATATTAATATTCTTTGTTATTTTATACCATAGTTTATCATATTATTATTGTTATAGTTACTGCTTTACTGTTATAGTTACTGTTTTGAAACATTGGTACACATATTCTTGTTATATTATTATACTAAATGTTAATATACAAAATTTTTTGTTTTTATTATGATGACCTTAAATATTCTCGAACTCATAAGATTTAAGTAGATACTGGTGGAAATTAAAACTGCACCTTTTTAGAAATATTCAGGTTTATTAAATCAATCCAAATTTCAATTATTAACCTTGTATTCCACCAATGAAATGTTTTGCACAATAGTTTAAAATTACTACTTCCTTAGGCAAGGCACTTTCGATTTAACATGGACTCACTGTCCTCCAAATACGTGTGTATAAAATATAAAATAAATAATAATCTTGAATAATTTGTATGAAATAAAATAAATAGGCTTCTTCTCAAAACTAATAAAATAAAAATTATAAACTTCTTTAAAATAAAATTCTCAAACAAATCTAAACAGTTCTCAACAGGAATTTTTCACAAGTTCCTACAGGATATGGTGCAGCACCTGCAGCTCTTAATTTTAACTAGAATCCCTACAATTTCAATTAAATTTTTACGTTTGACTTTAAATAAATAACTCCTTTACAATTTAGATATATATTAGTCCACACTCAACAGAATTTGATCGTTAATTTCAAATTTCAATTCCAATTTCAAATTAATTCACTTCTTAAATTTTCAAATTTCAAATTTAGAAAAATTTAATAATTCAGTCAAAAGTACTTAGCTCTTTGGTCGTGAAGGTCTTGGAGTTTGGTATTAAAATAATCTATACCAACGGATCCTACGCCCGACACTACTTTTAAACTCGCACTAAAGACTTTACTCTATCGCTTCTCAACTCGGAATGGAAGCAGAGCGTGTTTTCTTGGCCTGCACCGACTACGCTCCTGTTCCTGCAGGCCTGTTTGAATCACTCTCAACGCAGGTTCGCCGCCTAACAAAAGATTGAGTCCACTGTAGACTATTGTTTAGCATTCACTGCCATCAAGTCAGGTCTAGACCAGATTCCAAGCGCGTTGTGCCTGCCGCTGGATTACAATATAAATTTACTTTTTTATTCCCTATCCATTTACAATTCTAAAATAAAATTTTATTTATTAAATTTTTATTTTTATTTAAAGTATACCATGTAATTGGTATAATTATGCTATAGTTTATTATGTTATTTCTATTGTAATAGTTTATTTTTGTTACTTCCTGTTTGTATTTTTACTGCCTTAAAACATTTATATATATATATTCTTGTTATATATTATGCCTTGTCATAGTTTATTATGTTATTACTGCCATAGTCTATTTTGCACATTAGTTAGGTACTTTACTCATATTTTTATTCCTTTTCATTTAACTTATTGCATAACTTTCTCTTTCATGCCATTAGTTTTTTTAAATCATTTATTGTAGGCCTACTGAGTGTTAGAATTATTTTATGTTGCTTGAATTCCTAATATTTTATTATTTGTTCTTATTGCACTGTTAGTATTATTATTCAGCCATCGAAATATTTTGTTTGTAGTAATTCTTGTTTAGGTTGAGTTTTTTATAAGTTAACTATATAAATCTATATAACTATTATAAACAACATAAAATGGAGAAGTATGTCAGTTGGTTAATATTACAAGATAGAAATTACTTCTATCTTTCCTAAGAGCACTGATTATAATATAAACTCTGCATATGTATGAGCACTAAATACTCCATCAGCCTATGTGGAATATTTCAATTCCATGGGGCCTATAAAACCTCATACAACAATAATAAATATCACCAATTCAGAGCCGTGTGATGGATGTCGATGGTATAAAGAAGAACTAATGGCTAATTGAAACTAAATGTTACGTCGTTCCTACGATGTTAAAGAGGTCTGCGTATCATTATCTCAAATAATCCTGTAATAAACACCAAGAAAAGCAAAGTTAAACAATCTAAACTACATTTCTAAAAATTTGGATTAGAGCTCACGAATATCATACGAAAATACAAACTCTGGAAACCTTACTGGAAAAGAGAATATATAGGATCCGTTTAAATTCCTTTGGGAAGGAAAGCTAGCTGGAGTCAATCTGATTTCAACCCGTCACTGCAGAATAATCTAATGATATAAACTAAGAAAAGTTCGTGGTAGACACCCCATACATCGCAACAAGGCTGTTGTGAAAAAGATAAATAATTCATCAACAATTCAAACTGAATAAATCCTTATAAATTTGAGGACGTTGGCTCACACTTGTGGTCGACATAATCACCTCGATAATTCAAAGGGAAAGAAAATATTCCAACTTTTATACATTCAACATTTTTTATTTCATTGGTAAACTCCTTAATTTTTCTTTGTAAATGTTGAGTATTTTTAAGGTTTATTTATTAAATTTTTATTTTTATTTAAAGTATACCATGTAATTGGTATACACACCCCCCCCCCCTTAAAGCGCTTGGTATCTGCCAAGTTTAATACTTAAATCTAAGAAATTTATCTCACATCCTTTAGAAATTGTATTTCCACCTAGCCTTAACATGCATCATCAAATCTACAAAACCCTTTTTTTTATTTATAATATTTGTTTTAATTTATTTTTGATAAATAGTTGTAAGAAGTGGCAGCATACTAGTTGTCAAGTTATTTTAACCAAGCGTTAATTATTATAAATTCTTTTTAAAAGAGTCCATACATTATCAGATTGTTTTTTGAAAACTTAACAATTAAATTCCCCAATAGAAACCTTGACCTAAACTATGGCAAATATTAAGAGTCCAATTGCCACCTACCTTTTTACAATTCTAAGTCCTACCATAAAGATAGTCCATCCAGATAATCCTTCACAATGGGTAGAACGAGGTAGTCGGTGGTTGTTGTTGTGGGATGTTTATTGCAGGTCCGGTCCGTAATTAGTTGGGTCGTCCTTGGAACCTTTGCCCTGCACGGCTGTGTGTGTTGGCTCGCCCATTCACTGGTTGTCGCAGCTTCATATAGAATTAAAACATATCCCCAGACGGGGGTGTCAGTTCTTATTTTATTATTTTTACCTATACCGTTGTTTATCATAGAAATAACAGTCTTTTTTCTTCTGTTCCCCTCTTCCTTGGCATAAATTTTATCAAACTAACAAGTTTAAATTAATATTCCAACATTCGTGTTAGTTATTAATTTACATACAAACATAAATAACACATGTTAATAACATTAATTACGGACCATGAGTTTCGGATTTGTGCATTATTCAGAAAATAAATACTGAATTGTTTTAATACACTCCTCCTCTCCCAAACCATGTAGTTATCGCAACTGTTTACTTCACCTGTGCCCTTTTATCTAAATCATAAACTTTTTTATTCCTCTTGAGGTTTCTTCAAGTTTAAAATACATTTTTACAACATTACAATTCAAGTTAATATTTACAATTTAACAAGGCTGTAGAATTTCCTCAATTGTTTAATATATTTTAATTTAATCTTCCTTGTCACTGAAATTTCTCAAATCAAACATACATACATACAGCGTACATCCAATATAGTTTTTCTTCATTCTTACAACTAATTTAATTCGTCATAATTTTTAATCAGTTCTTTTTTTTTATTTTGTAATTCAAATTATTTACCCCTCGGTAATTATATTGTTTTTTGTTATATTTAAATATGCATTCTTCTTTCCCCAGTGGGTTTCACATCCTGCAAGTGTATTCTACGGAATTCATTCAATTCTTTTAAATTTTGAACCACATATGAGTTGGAGCTAATAATTGAAATTATTCTGAATGGTCCTTCATATTTCAGATCTAGCTTATATTGCTGATTTGTAATTCTACAATTGACTACATCATATATTTTTAATTGCCTGTGATTTCGGTTGTATCGGTTTCTTCACGAATTCAGCTCATTTTGTCTTTTTAAATTTTGAATAGCTTCAACCATCTTTGCATTCTTATCTTTGCTCCATTTTTCATCACAAATATCTTTAATTTGCCATTTTAGTGACAAACCATCATTTGCTTTGAAACTGAACATCAATTCAAATGCAGACGACTTTATGCCTTCATTGTGACAAGTATTTAGGGCCATTTGCACATGGTACAAATCCTTGTCCCAATTCTTTTTACAGTCATGATAATAAGCTGTCAGAATTTGATTTAAATTTCGAATTTGCCTTTCACTTTTATTTCCTTGAGGAGTATAAGGTATAATGGTCCTTTGTTTTATGCCCAAATTAAACAAATAATTTTTGAACTCCTCGCTGACAAAATATGTTCCATTATCCGTCACGAATTCTTCAGGCAAAGAAAAATTTTTGAAAATATTATTTTCTAATGCATTAATTACATTACCTGAGGTGCATTTCCTGAGTGGCATTATCCAATTATATTTGGTGAAGTCATCTACAGCTATCAGGATGTATTGCATTCGATTGGAAGACGCAGGTAATGGCCCATAAATATCCATATATAACTTTCTGCATTGGACGACTGCTCAGATTGCTGTTCAAAGGTCCTTGGTCCCTCCAGTTGCTACTTTTTGCTTTCAAACACACTTCACAACATTTTACATTATTTTTCACATAATCATTTAGTTTAGGGTGATAAAACCTTTCATTTATTTTCTGTTGTGTTTTTAAAATGCCGAAGTGACAGCCAGACAATGAGTTGTGATAATACTCGTATACGACCTTGAATAAGTGCTCAGGTAAATAGATCCTTTTAGAATTGTTTTTATTGTTCACATAAAATAACACCCCTTTTTCCACACTGTAAACATCACTATTGGTATAGTTCAATACACCCTCCATAATTTTAGTTATATTTACATCCTGCTTCTGATGCGTTTTTAAGTCCATAAAGCTAAAAGGCATCGTACTTATACTATTTATAGACACTGTTTCCTCTCTTATTACTAAGTCCTTATTATTTACAGTTTCATTGTTCATTTTTATAGAGTTATCATTCATCTTGTCCTTATTCACTAATTTTTCTAGTTCATGTAACACATTGTGGTCAACTTCACTATCTTGAAATAATCTAGATAAATAGTCCGCTACTGGGTTCTGATTACCTTTAACATGCGTAATTTTAAATGGTAGAGACAATATAACCTCCACCCAGCGCCCTAATTTTCCTAACTTACGAAAGTGGGACAATACCCAAGGCAATGCTGAGTTGTCGGTCACTAAGTTGAATGGTCTCATTTCTAGGAAATTACGGAATTTATTTATTGAACAGACAACTGCCAAAGCTTCCTTTTGATAGGTAGTAAGTTTCACCTCACTTTCGTTAAATTTTCTCGAATAATAGGCCACCGGTTTTAAATGTCCATTGTCCGCTTCCTGTAATAAACAGGAACCGAGGGCCTTATCACTCGCGTCGCATTGGACTGTGAACTCCTTGTTGAAGTCAGGGATGGCTAACACGGGGGGACGGGTAACCGCTCGTTTCAGTTTATCGAACGATTCCTGAAATTTTTGGTCCCACACAAATTTGGACGACTTCTTCCTCATTTCATTGAGTGGATGAGCTATTTCCGCATAATTTGGAATACATTTAGAGAAATAACTAGTCATCCCTATGAATCTCGCAATACCTTTCTTGTCCCGGGGCCTCGGAGATTCTAATAACGTCCGTGTACGGTCAGGGTCCATTCTTATAGTGTCTTTGGAAACCAAATGTCCCAGAAATTTAATTTCATTATAACAAAATTCTACTTTCTCCGGATTCACAGTAAGATTATTTTTCTTTAAACA
Source organism: Homalodisca vitripennis (assembly GCF_021130785.1). Taxonomy (NCBI): domain Eukaryota; kingdom Metazoa; phylum Arthropoda; class Insecta; order Hemiptera; family Cicadellidae; genus Homalodisca; species Homalodisca vitripennis. The sequence goes on from NW_025776713.1 coordinate 38,247, forward strand.
CTCTAACACTTGTTTCAAATGCATATAATGTTCCTCCAATGTCTTCGAATACACAATAATATCGTCCAAAAAGGCGAGAGTGCAAGTAAATCTCAACTCTCCTAAGATTTTATTCATATATGACGACAATACCCCACTTCCAATTAATAATCCAAAAGGAATTCGTTTAAAGCTGTAACTTCCGAAAGGTACCGAGAACGTAGTTAACTCCTGGCTTTCCTTCGCTAAACTTATTTGATAAAAACTTTTGGTTAAGTCTATTACTGAGTAATAATTGTTTCCCTTCAAATGGTAATATAGTTCGTGCATGTTGCCTATAGGATGACTCACTCCTTCCAACTTCTTGTTTAACTCCTTGTAATTAACTACTAATCTTTCCGATTTTCCATCTTCCTTACCTACTAAAAAGGCTGGACTCGAGTACTGACTCACACTTGGTTGAATAATGTCCTGTTCCAATAATTCGTCAATATTTTTTTTTATTTTTAATTGTTTAGGTGGATTCAATGGATATGGTCTAAGTTTTACGGGTTCATGATCTTTAACTTTTAATTTATACTCATAATCTAGAGTTTTACCAATTTTGTCGGTAAATACCGTTGGAAATTCCTTTATAATTTTTATTATTTCATTACTGGCCTCTTCGCATCCTATTTTATAAGTGTGATTGGTGTTCATACACGCTACTGTAATATTTTGCACAAATTTTATACACTTCTATACATTAAAGTCAAATCGACAACAATTATTTTTCAAGTCTATTAACAAACCAGAATGTTTTATAAAGTTCGCTCCTAAAATTGCCTTTTGAGCTAAGTCCTTCACTATAACAAATTCCACTTTCCAGGTGAACATATCTATTTTTATTTTTATATTTACACTGCCGATTACGGACATTTTTTTATTTTCAGCACTCATACATGTCAGGTTAGATAACTGGTAACACTTTACAATCTTATTCTCTAATAATAGTTTATACAGTCTATCACTTATTATATTTATACTACTACCAGTATCTAATAATACATTTAATGATATATTCTTGCCAAAATCTATTTCTAAGCTGGGCAATGAACTGATATTTTCCGAATTTTTCTTTTGCCAAGTATGATTTAATTAAGCAGATAATTCATGTGAATTTTTGTTGGACACAATTTTAGGTAACCGGGAAAGTTTGCCCTTCCTTAACTCATTGTTCGAACTTTCCCTACTAACTAGTTTTTTGACTCCTGTACATTACGACCTACATTTTCGGGGTTTATAGCTGGAGTGTGGTTTACAATAGGTCTCCGCTAGTTTACAACAGGTTTCCTGTTTACCTCCCGGCACTGATAAGCATAATGACCAGGTCTATTACATTTATAACAAGTTATTGTTTCTTGCCTCGCCCTGATGCTGTTAACCGGTACATTATACTTCCTATTCACATTCAAATTATTCCCTGTTTTCCTCACGTTGTCAGCATAACCTACATTATTCGCCCTTATACACATCTTATCCAGTTCGGAATATGTGCTCGGATTTCCCATAAACACTAGTTTATTTCTGGTTTCAGGATTAATTCCCACCTTGATTAATTCCACAACATCCCTTTCATTTATATTACAACAAAGTACTTCTACTGATTCCTTAATGTCTATAATGTAGTTGGATAAGCTTTCATTATATCTTTGGGGACGCTGCACCTTTTCAAATTTCAAAAGTTCACGCTGATGATATGGCACGAAATAATTCAATAATATTTCAAGCATTAATTTGACCGTGACATTGTCCTGTTTTATTTCTAATAGTTTCGACAAAAGAGCTCCCTGACTATGTGAAATCGCAATCTCCATAATATCTTCTTCCGTACGTCTAGTTTCCTTTTTAAGTTTCAAGATTATTTTAAAGAATTCTAATAATTCTTGAACATTTAATCCATCGCAGATTTTTAACTCTTTCAAATAACGCTCAATGGGGTTCGGTAGTTTATTATAACTTAAATGTGGCCGTCCCGAAACAAACACCTCATCTCTCATATTTAGACCAGACTTATCTTTCACTTCCGGTTTACTAGCCTCTTCCAGCTCACCTTCTATTTCCAGATTGGAATCAGATAACTTACGCACCAAGTTATCAGATGTTTCCTTGTCAATTTTTAAGTTTTTTATTTTTAACAACAATTCACTTAATATACTATTCCGGTTTTCAACATGTTTAGCTATATCCTTTTCTTCGATTTTAAACAATTTACTTAAGTTAGTTAGTCGGCGCTGCCAATGATTTATTTTTGTTTCACACCTAACTATGTCCAATGTTAGTCCCTGTTCAATGGATTCCTCCAGTCTACTTCCTAATACTTGGGTTTCTAATTTAATTTTATCCCATTCCTCCTTGAAAGCGACCTTTCCACTCAGGTTCAAATAATTACTATTTACATCAAGACTTATTAACTGCCGTAACTTTTTCCTTAAATCTATCACTTTAAGACTAGGAGACACTTCCACACCTCTTAACCTAATTTCATAGTCCAATTCCTCCTTGGTTAACAAGTCCACCTTAAGTGCCATTTTAAAAGTTTAATATTAAACACTTTATAAATTTCCAGTTTCCAAGCCACTTATTAATGAACAACCACTAAGTTCAATTTTATTAAGGTTCACCAGAATATAGCAGAGTGGCGCACTTATTTGTATACCAAATGTTAATATACAAAATTTTTTGTTTTTATTATGATGACCTTAAATATTCTCGAACTCATAAGATTTAAGTAGATACCGGTGGAAATTAAAACTGCACCTTTTTAGAAATATTCAGGTTTATTAAATCAATCCAAATTTCAATTATTAACCTTGTATTCCACCAATGAAATGTTTTGCACAATAGTTTAAAATTACTACTTCCTTAGGCAAGGCACTTTCGATTTAACATGGACTCACTGTCCTCCAAATACGTGTGTATAAAATATAAAATAAATAATAATCTTGAATAATTTGTATGAAATAAAATAAATAGGCTTCTACTTAAAACTAATAAAATAAAAATTATAAACTTCTTTAAAATAAAATTCTCAAACAAATCTAAACAGTTCTCAACAGGAATTTTTCACAAGTTCCTACAGGATATGGTGCAGCACCTGCAGCTCTTAACTAGAATCCCTACAATTTCAATTAAATTTTTTACGTTTGACTTTAAATAAATAACTCCTTTACAATTTAGATATATATTAGTCCACACTCAACAGAATTTGATCGTTAATTTCAAATTTCAATTCCAATTTCAAATTAATTCACTTCTTAAATTTTCAAATTTCAAATTTAGAAAAATTTAATAATTCAGTCAAAAGTACTTAGCTCTTTGGTCGTGAAGGTCTTGGAGTTTGGTATTAAAATAATCTATACCAACGGATCCTACGCCCGACACTACTTTTAAACTCGCACTAAAGACTTTACTCTATCGCTTCTCAACTCGGAATGGAAGCAGAGCGTGTTTTCTTGGCCTGCACCGACTACGCTCCTGTTCCTGCAGGCCTGTTTGAATCACTCTCAACGCAGGTTCGCCGCCTAACAAAAGATTGAGTCCACTGTAGACTATTGTTTAGCATTCACTGCCATCAAGTCAGGTCTAGACCAGATTCCAAGCGCGTTGTGCCTGCCGCTGGATTACAATATAAATTTACTTTTTTATTCCCTATCCATTTACAATTCTAAAATAAAATTTTATTTATTAAATTTTTATTTTTATTTAAAGTATACCATGTAATTGGTATAATTATGCTATAGTTTATTATGTTATTTCTATTGTAATAGTTTATTTTTGTTACTTCCTGTTTGTATTTTTACTGCCTTAAAACATTTATATATATATATTCTTGTTATATATTATGCCTTGTCATAGTTTATTATGTTATTACTGCCATAGTCTATTTTGCACATTAGTTAGGTACTTTACTCATATTTTTATTCCTTTTCATTTAACTTATTGCATAACTTTCTCTTTCATGCCATTAGTTTTTTTAAATCATTTATTGTAGGCCTACTGAGTGTTAGAATTATTTTATGTTGCTTGAATTCCTAATATTTTATTATTTGTTCTTATTGCACTGTTAGTATTATTATTCAGCCATCGAAATATTTTGTTTGTAGTAATTCTTGTTTAGGTTGAGTTTTTTTATAAGTTAACTATATAAATCTATATAACTATTATAAACAACATAAAATGGAGAAGTATGTCAGTTGGTTAATATTACAAGATAGAAATTACTTCTATCTTTCCTAAGAGCACTGATTATAATATAAACTCTGCATATGTATGAGCACTAAATACTCCATCAGCCTATGTGGAATATTTCAATTCCATGGGGCCTATAAAACCTCATGCAACAATAATAAATATCACCAATTCAGAGCCGTGTGATGGATGTCGATGGTATAAAGAAGAACTAATGGCTAATTGAAACTAAATGTTACGTCGTTCCTACGATGTTAAAGAGGTCTGCGTATCATTATCTCAAATAATCCTGTAATAAACACCAAGAAAAGCAAAGTTAAACAATCTAAACTACATTTCTAAAAATTTGGATTAGAGCTCACGAATATCATACGAAAATACAAACTCTGGAAACCTTACTGGAAAAGAGAATATATAGGATCCGTTTAAATTCCTTTGGGAAGGAAAGCTAGCTGGAGTCAATCTGATTTCAACCCGTCACTGCAGAATAATCTAATGATATAAACTAAGAAAAGTTCGTGGTAGACACCCCATACATCGCAACAAGGCTGTTGTGAAAAAGATAAATAATTCATCAACAATTCAAACTGAATAAATCCTTATAAATTTGAGGACGTTGGCTCACACTTGTGGTCGACATAATCACCTCGATAATTCAAAGGGAAAGAAAATATTCCAACTTTTATACATTCAACATTTTTTATTTCATTGGTAAACTCCTTAATTTTTCTTTGTAAATGTTGAGTATTTTTAAGGTTTTATTAGATTAAATAATGTTTAAAACTGGCAAGATTTTAAAATAATATTTTAACAATGAATATGTAACAAATTACTGTACAGCTAATAACCAAACTTATCGTAATTTCTGTACAGCCCATCAGGGTTTACCACATTTACAATTAACACTAATTCCATTATATTTATTGAGGAAGTTGGATAATACTGACACACACACACACACACACACACACACACACACACACACACACACACACACACACACACACACACACACACACACACACACACACACACACATACACACACTTCTACCGATATTTGTGGTCGAGTGAACATGAGTATTATGCATTACGACTCGTATATCGTATATTTATTTGCCTAATTACTTGGCTTCCACGCAACTACGTCTTGCCAAACTATTCAGAGAATTCCACTAATTATTGAAAGTTTCAACGCTGATGTGGTCGCTCTTAAGTGGCCATTCTTGTGGCTTGAACACTTGAGTGGTACTTGTACTTTACAGTGCAGGAAACAGGATTTGTACGATATTTTGTTACTAAAATATTGGTAACACTGCGTTTCGAGATCTGCACTCTGATCTTATGCTCTGGTGAATAACCTCTATCTCTGAAACATAAACGTAATAAAAACAAAAGGCCAATTATTAAAACTGAACTGAAGATGTCACACTAGGTCTGTACTGACAGACTAACCACATATAACTGGAGTTGCATTGGTTCGACATCAGACCTGTTTTTATCTCTTCATACCGACGTGGAATTTACATTGCAGGAGTTACGTATGTCACAATGCCCGATTATCGTTAAAACAATCCTTTCCATAATAGCTACGTTCTTTTTTATTATTTAATAAACCTTGTGTTTGGTACAAGTTGTTTGATTTCATATGGCAATTTTACATTTTAGTATTTGTTTAGCCTCTTATAATCATAATGAAACAACTTATATCTGCTATTCAGTTTTTGTAAATATATCATGAAACTTTTTTAAATGCACGATTTAAAAACAAAGGTTATGTATATTTAATATTATATACTTAAAGTCGATTATAGAACAGTATTTACAGTCTACTTCCCTATTACAGCCTTGCTCAACGTTAAGAGAGGTTCCTCTCACTTGGCGTAACGTATAACGTACTTTGCCAATAAAAAAGTATAGATTGATATACTGTTACTAAATTGGGTCTCTAAATGTAACAAGGATGTTTTGGAATCTTATGTTATACAGATTAGAGGTCTTTCTCGGTTTTATGCCTATTCTCTTCCATCAACAATGTCACAAAAAATAAAATCCTTTAACTCAGTCGAAGTGAGTCTGAAATTAGAACAATAGGAAGCAGTGAAGGAGGAGGAGCTCTTCTTATTGGAAATATCAATTTTCTATTATTATAATAGAATTTTAATAGAATGGTCGTCGACCATCACGTATACAGACCTCAACAAAAATTATTGGAGAATTGTGAGTTTCTTTTGTAAAATAATAGAAAATCAATCGGAAACAGTTTAAGTGAAGCTTTTAAAACTTGAGTGTTAAGCTATTTCATATTTTTAGTTTATTATGCTTTTCTATAAACTGTAACAATTCAATTACACAACGTAAATGCTAAAATTGACATTGTAGATGAGATCAAAGAGATGTCCACTCCAAAAAATAATGAAGAAAAGTCTAATGTAAACATGGTTTCGTTAACAGTTTTGACTAGATACATTGAATATAATGCAAAAAATATAAAAATATTAACTATGAAGAAAAACTCGTTTATCGGGATTGCAATGTCTGAGGTGCCTTATCAAAACTCCAGAATGGTATAAACTCGTTTTCAAATGTAAAGTTTAAAACATTTCCCAGAATAGGTCTCAATAAATACATACAAGTGATGAAACAAGTTGTACATAAAATGTTCAAACCTTAACTTATTGCAATAGACGAATTTCTTATGATTTTCTACACGCACACAAGTTCATCCATAAGAATGTAATACTTAAACCAGAATTTCCACAGAAGGCCAGTTTCAGCCTAAAGGATGTCAACGGAAAACAAATTTTCTATCGAACATATGAATTTCAATCGCTGTAAAAATAAAAGAGATCGTAAATTATTATTGGAAATAGATATTGTTTTATAAATTATGTAATTTATTTCATGTAATGTGTTTATATATTATTTATTTCCTAAGACAAATTTATTGCAACATTAATGGTAGTCTTAATATTATATTAACTGAAATATTACTACAGAATCGATTAAAAATTTACGACGCTAAAATGAGAAATGGAAAAACTAAGGTGTTTGACCACAAATCATTGTTTTCGTTTATGTGTGGCTGTTATCCGAATCATCAGAGTATTACTGTACATTGAATTTGTACGTTTCTTAGCCTGATAAATTGTAATTGATAGATTTGCAGACGTCGCTCCAATCACAGAACAAGCCTTATTTATCAACATTAAATATTATACTCCCAAACACCAACAAATAATGAAATAACTTAACTTACGCGGCGATCCGTCAACAAACAACAAGAAAGCCCGACATGATCTGTCAAGCCAGAGTCAGATGGACTGGGTGACGTCATCTGTGATTGTTTACTTAGCATCTACTACGTGATCGCTACCATCTTGTTCTAGTCTCTGTACATACACGAGATTACATTTTCACGTCCGCCTACCGTCTTGTTCTAGTATCCGTACACACACGAGATCATATTGTCACGTCCGCCTCTGTGCCAGAAGCTGAGCCATCCAAATCTATGAAGTGCTGATGTATGTTTATCTATCTTCTGCTAGTACAGTTTATGCAGCAAACACAAATGCATCGTGCTGTGTGTGCAGAACAACATCAAAGTTGTTTGATGCAGCTAATAGCAAAGATTACCAACACAATCGTGTCAAAGTCCCGAGGGGTACATGGGACTATAATGTCGTGTCCGCTTCTGTGACAGAAGTATTCTGAAATTATGTAGTGCTAATGTGTGTTTTATGTTTGCCTATATTTCTGTTTTGTACGTGTTTTTAAACTAACAGCAAATCCAAAGTTTAGGCCATTACCTATATAGTGAAATTATTGTTATTGTTGTTTACCTAGAATTATGAAATTTGTAAAAACATTTATTTTAATCACTTTTAAGGTATAAATCAGCGACACAGATAAGTTATATTTACTAGTAAGAACCAAAAACGGTTACAACACGATAAGCGAAACGAAACAGTGGTTTCCGGCCTTTAACCATCGTCTAGTGATACATAAAATTAATAACACTACATTTCAATATCTGCAAACCGATAACCTTATACGTAACTAAAACTTGCGTTACAGCTAAAAAAAATATACAATAAAACGTTGTCACACGTGTAAGCCAGGAATCACTAATTCTAAAACATGCACTTAATAAAAACAAAACATAATTATAAAAACTGAACTAAAGAATGCAGGTTTCAATAGGTCCATACTCATCCACCAATCACATAGATTTGACTGAAGGTTAATAGTAAATGGTGAAGTTTGTTTTTGACGATGGGAGTATTGTGAAGGGAACAGGATTTTCCGGACATTTGACATCGTTCAGTGATACAAAAAAATCGGTAAACAGTCGTAGGTGGTTGGCCAGCGGATGCAGTAGACCTATTATGGCCTGTGTTATGTAGTTCAGTTTTAATGATTAGTGTTGTGTTTAGGTTTTTGTTAAGTGCATGTTTTAGAGTTAGTGAAGTTGACATCCAACATCGTGGTTGTGATTACTTACTAACGCACATCACAACGCTCTGGTATGATTTTTTTTATTTTAACCTAGTTTGTAATTATGTGTTAGGTTAGTTGTGTACCTGAAGAAGAGATCAGATTGCTGATCTGGAAACATAGTGTTACTGATTTTTGAATCACTGAACGATGGTTAATGTTCCGTAAAATCCTGTTTCCTCCACATTAAATGGTGATCGTCACATCAGTAAACGGAAGTGGGTTTTTTATTATCTGTTCATCCTTTATAACCTTCTTAAAACCATCCACTTGGTTTATTGAAAGTTTCTAATCTTTTTGATACTTAAGGTTCTCTTGCTAGCCCACTTTTCAAATTCGCCCCAATATGGCATAATTTCAATTATTGGTTGCCCGATTTATTAGCCTTCCAATTTCATGAATGAACTCTCGATTTTCCTTTTAAAGAAATTAGGTCCGCAGTGTATTAATTTGGCTTCATCCAAATTCATACTGGTCTTCGGTCCAATACTTCTTTTACTCCATAAAGTATTAAATATTGTATTTCTGTTTCTATTTTAAGAGGAAATAAAAAGTTATTTGTTCTTTTACTTATCCATAAAAACCCCATTTTGGAAAGAATTCAAAATCTTTAAAAAGTGCCCTGTTATTGCAATTTATTTTGTTGCTTTTGATAAAAGAAGATTAGTGTTGAAAGCTAGAGAGTTTACTGATTTAATTTTGAAAACTTTATTTCTCAACAGTACACACTTCACAATTAATGCTATGACAGCACTTTTTAATAGAATAATAAATTGTTTTTCCAATAAACAGTTGTGAAGTATTTAATAAAGTCTAAACTAATACAACAATCAACTAAACTAATAATGGTACTAGTAGTGTAGTTGAATCCGTTAATGTATTTTTTTTTTAGGAAAAGTGGAATTTCAAAATAGTAATTAAAGTCTACTTGTATGAAATTCAATTATTTGTAATAGTTTGACGTTAAATTCTGAGCTCCTACATGAGACGCGGATGTTGAAGTTAGTTAGCATAAACGTAAAACGTTAGTAAACGTTGTTAACATAAAAATTTGTAAATGTGTTAAATTGATTCAAAGAGTTAACATTGCTTTTTTAATATCTTATATTTCTAAGCAGCAGAAAATTTTTTTTATATTTTACATGTATAAAAGCTCAACACCGAGTTTGCCAGGTGAAATGTTGTAGTTGTCAAAGTGTAATTACTATGACACAAAAATGTTCTGTATTGTGAGAATGGTCCCAGCAGGACTGGAGTTATTCACGGATTTGTGTAACTGACTACTGGACGATTTAAAGAACCTCACCTCCGAAATTTCAATTAATTTCATTTACAGCTGGATCAATATAAGCATAGATTTTAATATACTGTAGGAGAAAAGTTATTTTTTAGATGAGTTCAGAACATAAATTTTGTAGAGCTCTCTTTTCTCAGAGGGACATTTACTGAAGATATCAACTTACCGCAACTTCCTCAATCTTTATTAACACTAAACACATTATTTAATAATTGAATATTAAATTCGAAATTGTTTGCAGATTTTAAAATATACTTCATTAAAATACATAAGCAGTTCTTCTAACAGGTATGGAGAGCTGAAATCTGCTCAAAGTTTGCCTCCACGTTGAAAATCTTGGAAGTTATTTGTGTATTTTGTTTGTTTATTATTCACTCCTGTTTTCTATAAAAGAATAATTTAATTCTTAAACCTTTCTTTAAACACAATTTTCCATCTTTGTGATTTTATATTTACAGTAGTTTCATTTTTCTAGTTTTTTAAGTTAACAGAAGTTTACCCAAAAGTTATATGATAACCATATTTAATACTGAAGATGATTTCTCTTTTCTAATTATTAGTTTGAAAACAAGTTTATACATATTTTTTATCATTACATGTTTGTAATAAACTATTAGAGTGTTGGCTGGCCCCAATAAATTATTTTTTCTAGTTCTAATACTAAAGAAACCGTCTCTTCCAATTTTCATTAAAATAGCTTATAGCATCTAACTTGTTGTGTCATTACTTACATCTGCGCTAAGATGTTATTTTATCATGAAGATTTTATGATCATTTCTGCATTGGTTTTTGAAAAGTGTATCTGTTCTAATTGGCTGAGCGTTTACTCTTGGGGCTGGAAAAGATTTTATTTGTATCCGTTTATCCACACGGAAATCTCAAAAAGGAAAGTGACGTTATAAATTTGAATTTTGCATGAAGCTTCATGTATATATTACAGTAGTGCTGAGTTTCATAACAATGCGTCTCAGACGATGGGATTGGGCTGAGAGTTAGCAAATATCTTCACATTAGTCTCATGGGTAACCAGGATAACAACGACCATGTAGCAGAATGAGTAAATTTGTAAACAAGCTATGTACAATCATGTGAGATTTTAACACGTGACTTGTATTCATGGAATAAAAATAAAATATAGTAGAATGGAAAATTCAGTGCTAAACGTCAATGACAAGATTAGATTTTGACGCAGTCTAGCGTTGTACTGCCCTCCGTAGCGCACTGGAACTTTAATTACTTAAGCACTCTGCTATATAAAATTATGTAATGAAAAAAATATAATTGCATCATCTGGCAAGATATCTCAAAATTGCATCAATGGACTTTAAATTGGCATAAAAATTCCTATCATATACATAACGATTGTGTATATGATATGTTATAGTCCTTGTCCAACCATGGAATTTGGCTGAGCGTCATTTAAGCACTTAGTAGGTTAAAACTATTTCTCTGCTGGAATATAAAAGGATATTTTTTCTTATGGCTGCCTGTCTATCTCTCTGTAGGAATTCTCGAGATTGAAATGAGCTATCCAGTTGTAATATTACATACAACGTGACTCTTGGTGTAGCTCAGTATGGGTTGGTGTAGCTCGGTTCGGCTCGGTATGGATTGGTGTAGCTCGCTGTGGTTCGGTGTGCCTCGGTATGGATTGTGTGTCTCGGTGAGGCTCAGTATTGATTGGTGTGGTTCGATGTGGCTCGCTATGGATAGTGTGGCTTGGTATGGCTCGGTGTGGCTCGGTGCGGCTCTGTGCGGCTCGGTGCGGCTCGGTGTGGCTCGGTGTGTAGGTGTGGCTCGTTATGGCTCCGTCCTTCTAATAATATGTTCGCCATGTACGATTTAACAAGTGTGAGTACATACATTCAGCGATTTGATATAACTAAAATGTCTAGAAAATAAACCGTCACTTAAAAAGCCCAGTTCGTAAAATTAATTTATAAATGACCCTTGTTGGAAATGAATAAACTTTAGACAAATCTCATTATGTTGGCTTGGCCAAACATTTATCTGAAAAGATAAACAACATGGTAGAGTCGGCATTACACCGCATCATCCAACAACAAGAGCAGAACATAATCACTGCGTTGTTTTTTCTGTAAAGTAAACATAAACAATGAAACCAAACAGTAAATTGTGGCTTTTGTTTAGCTTGGTGGGTTTCTATTACGTTTGTGTCATAAATGAACTCGCAACGTAGTAAAGGTAATAGTTTTTTACTTATTTTCTCAAATATAAATACTCGTACATATAAATATAAATATATATATATATATATATATATATATTTCATGAGTACCTAATTAATGTTACCTCTTATGCAAAACAAAAATATGTATGTAGATATACGAAACATATATTTATGTGTAAATATCTGGCTATGAACGGAATTGTGGAAACAGGGTGATTTCCCTCAGAGCAGCTTCTAAACATATCTCCTAATGACTGCTGGAAAGCAGAAACATCAGTGTATTACAGCATACACTTTACTGCAAAGGAGAATGGTACATTGCTCAAGTGTAGTTAATGCAGTCAAGTCGATAGCAAGTAGAAGAACAATGAAGAAGATGTAAGTGGTCGGCGGGGTTTGAGGATGGACGGCAAGTCTAGTTGAGTGCAGCGTCTAGGGAGGTCTTAGGTTGTGCAATGTAGCAGGGACCTCCAGAGTCTGATATGGTCCCCTTCCGAGGCATCTGCCGAATCAAAGATGTGAGAACTAGCTAAGTCATGGTTGTTTTACCATGTGGAGGCTTGACCTACTTCGTGAGGTAAACATTTATTATTATAACACAGTTTAGCATCATATCGGTTTTAAAACCGTATTGCTTATTCATAGAGTCACTTTTTAACTGAAAAATGATTGTAACTTTCTTAACATACAAACAAAAACACATATACCTACGGACGCGCATGTTATATTGTAAATTAAACATTCTCATAGTGATTTATTACTTTAAAATAAGATTGTATAAATATAATGTTCCGTAATACAATATTTATAATGTAATAAATCAAATTAATAATAATAAGCAATTACAACATTATTATTATTTTTTATTTTAATTATTTACATGAAAAATTAAATATAAGTAAACATATTATATGTACATAGTTAAAATACAAAATAAAGTATTTGAAGTGGTTTATATTTCTGAATTTTATTAAACAGTTGTGGAGGCTACATATGTAGTATTGCTTGATATATTCTAAATTTAGTCACTGCGCTTAATTACAAATTTTAATAGATGCAAGAATCATGGAAAAATATCTAAACCGCATTATGTGTTCCATAGGGGCGAAAACCTTGGTGCTGAAAATAATCGGTTATCAAGTGAAGCGCTCTGCCTCACTGAACACTTCAGGTACAATTTCTTTGTGAGCGGAATAAGCCGCTTATACCTACTGCGTATATTGGTTCATCGCGCGTTGTTGTTATTTATGGTGTTCAAATATTTCATGAGAAGATAATGTGAGTAAAATAACAGTAAATAATGCTAGTAGTTGAATACATCTTTAAGGGTGAGTTTTGCATTAAAGTAGCGCATAAACTACTTGGGAAAGGAATTTTACACTCAAGTAATAGCGACAGCTGATATCGCGTGTTGTTGCCGTAATCCCTGCAAAATAAGTTTACACACTACATAATGTCTCGGCATTGATATCAAAATGGTAATCGTATATATGACATTGCTTTTCAGAAACTGGCCAACACTATTGAGACTGCGCTCGCAGTACAAGTCTATTAAAACTAGACAGTTCAACTGGCCGACATTATTCTCCAACTCTCAATACATCAAAAATACGATAAAAGTTTTCGACCGTTACAGGTGACAAGATACTGTGTTGTGGTGGACTGCTGAGTAATTGTTTAGTTACGGTTACTGAGAAGTTTTGTCCTGATTACGTTTACAATATTGACTATCCTTCACTGGGAAACAATACAATACAAGTCGCCGAGTGTTACACGTGACAAGACACTGTGTGGTGGTGGACAGCTGAGTAATTGTTTCGTTATTGTTACTGAGAATTTCTGTTCTAATTACTTCTACAATATAAACTGTTATCCGCTGAGTAACAATAAAACATTAATTTCCCGAGTGTAGCAAATAGTAAGACACCTCGGCAATCGTAAGAGAAATTGTGTCAGCGTGTTGAGTTATTTGTTTCTATGACAACCAATTGGATGTTATAGTTGGACAAGGGGAATCATATAACTAATGTTTATATTTGCTTGTGTTTTTAGACATGAAGTTTCATGAAATTTTTAAATTTGTAATTTTTTGAAACATATTTGCACATTTTATGTTTATGTTTTTCTTCGCTGAGTTATATTTCGTAACAGTTTAAATATAAATGATTCAATGAACTAGGGAGGTTACAACAATGCAACTGTGTGCTAGTTTCAATCTTGTGACCAAAAACTATCAAATTTTTCCTGGGGGTGTTTAAATATAAACTAAAATTCTTTGTAATAATATGAATCACGGAAAATATATAATAAATCAGCGACTGCTATTATTATTAGACCGATAAATATATGTCTTTTTTAATGTTCTAAATATAAGTACAGTCCCTCAGTAGTGTATATGGTTAACCACACATCACCTTATGTTACTCGCCGTCACATTCTACCCTGTCACTTCAATCATTGGGTAGGATTAATTGTTGTAGTAAGCGTTAGCTTTGTATTGTGTATAGCCATAATGATAGTGAAAGTGTAACTATGTGCTCAGATTGGGTGTATTACTACTTCCTGTCTCTTCATCGTTACACGATTAACTCACATTAGACGTTTTGTTTGGAAGTTGTTAAATAATTTTATTGATCATACTGTTTTATGTGGATTTCAGTGTGCTTGTTGCTTTCTGTTGTTATTTCTTAACAGTTTGAGGTGAATAGAGATATAAGCGACTAAACAGTTATCAGTATATAGAGAGTAAAAGATGTCATAAACTTAACTCTTGGCGATAGTACAGCACTCTGGCTTTACAACGCACTGTAGACTTATGTGAGTGCTACACTGTCTTATGTGGCTTTCAGTCTGCTTCTTACGATCTGTCGTTATATTCTTTATTTTCTTATTTAAATTATCTTTTATTCTATGAAATAAGCTTGCAGGTATGTAGGAGAAACTCAATTGTTAAGGAACGCAAACAGACACTAATTTTTACTATAATATTTGCATTCTGTTACGAGACGCTTGTACAAATCATTTTTTAGATAGCTTTTGGTGAGTCTGATAAATTTCTGCGAGTGAAAGTCGTAACAGAAGATTTTACCTGAAATTTTTATACAATATACTGTACGAGTATATTATTTTGTCGACCCAGATAAATAAATATGACTATTAGAAGTAGGTAGAATAATTAAATGTAATTGTATATATTTCTTAGATATTCAGGAATAATTGTATATTTCCAGTGGGAAACTGTAGTTTTGTACTACCCTTGATGTTATTCAACAGGCATCTCTCAGATCAGTGCATTAATGGATCGTTTGTTTGTCAAAAGGAAGGAAATGTTGTAAAACTGAGGATTTTTATCCCACCATCCATATAGTACCTAATATTAAAAAGTAGTGCTTGCTTATTATAAGCTTACTTTTTGTCATTGCAACACATTTTTATTTACAGCAAAAAAAGTTTGCAATTTTCATTTAATAATCCGTATTTGAAATAAAACGTTTAATACAATATTTTCATATAACAGGGATATTGAAATGGGTGTAACATAACGTATAGAATACTTATTATTGAAGACATATTCCCGTCCTATTGTGTTTTCAGAACATATTTTATTCGTTTCAGCTGCAATGAAAAATCCCATTTATGAAATAAATTTCACCCTTACGTACATTCGAGAATCGAGATGCATATTGGTCCCAGTCCTTACAGAGGATCTGTGAGTAAATACCTTACTTTCCTTGCCTCAGTCTGTCAGAAGCTGGCCCCTTCAGAGCTTTTCCCTCAAACAAATAAGTTAGGCCTATTGAACTCTATAAATACAGCCTTAAAAGGCATGATAAACCTACATCATAATATATATTTCTGTGTTTTAAAAACTATAGTTGACAATGTATTGTTCAGAAAATTAAAAATATACTTAAACACTATAAATGTTCAAAATAATCTTATTCAACTCATTAACTTACATGAAAAATTAGAGTTTAAGGATTGTTTGCCAAAAAGGTATGAACTTATAAACATGTATACGTTACATACAATTAGCCATGGTGGGAAGAATTGGTGTCATATGAATGTTGAGTCTAGCTCCGGTTACCTACATCTTAATGCAGCGCCAAGAATCTAATGTGAATCGGGATTCTCACTGTCCCATCACGTGCACAATTGAATCGACTACGAACTGGAGCTAAACTTAACATTCATATGAAGTCAACCTTTCCCACATTGGCTACTTTGTATGTGGAAAACTCGGTTGCTCCACAGTGCTTAGAGATCGTTTTAGTGACATGTCGATACAATGTAAATTTTTTATTTGGAGTTTCTTCGTTTTTGACTGTTTTTAGATCTCTTCAGATGAACATGTCTCCAGATTCCAAAAGTCAAGTCTGTAATAAAATAAGATTTCAAACATTGAATTAAGAGGACTGTGAACTGGAACTGAACTCAACATTCATGTACAAGCTGTTCCGGGAATTGTTCTAACATGAGAGAGACTGCGCTTACGATGATCTAGAAAGAATGGTTAACTGACTAATAGCGTCAGTAAATCTATTAACAATATTTTCATCATACAAAAGACATAAAAATATGATGCTTATGAATTTTTCAAACCATGAAACATTGGTCTTGATTTGTACTCCACATAAAATGAAGTGTTTTTCGTTTTTAGAAAGTCGTGAACAAGACAATTTCTATAGAAAACAATAACGCATTTGCAATAAAGTATAATGCTTCTCAATTCAAGCACCTTTATTAAGAAATTGTGGGGTTAAGAAATTTTGTTTAAGGCTCGTGCAACGCGTTTTTAAGTAGACAGATTTACCGACAGAATTTCTACATAGCTGCTCTGATATTCTAACCACTATCAACAGAGGATTTACCGCAGTATTGGTACAAAAGAATTTACTGTGGTTTAATAATCAGAGAGAGTGAGTCACAACTATTTATGTTCTCTCTCTCTCTCTCTCTCTCTCTCTCTCTCTCTCTCTATATATATATATATATATATACACACATAAAAGAGGATGATTGTATATATGACGTTAGTGGACTCAGAAACATAGGCTTTAAACACATAGCGTGACCATGGTGGAAATGGTTGATTTAATATGAATAGGAATGAATATGAACTCAATTGTGAGCCTGGTGAGATCTTACTGATCTTTATACAAATTATTGTATGTATATATATTTTTCCACGAACAGGATTTATATCTATCCCTATTGATGTAACTCGCCACCAGGCGGCGCTGCAAAAGATAAAAGTTCTCAGATTGCCTGCACATAATAAACTGCACCTTTACTACAGGGGCAATTCAAAATTTATTTATGTAATACCTTTAACCGAGCAGATATTGCGTGTACATATGAATCTTGAAAACGGCTCCAATGACTTTCATGACATTTTATTCGTTGGGCGTTTTGGGGCCAATAAATATATCTAGCTAGGTTTCATTTTTAGAAAACGTTGTTTTATCCGTGTTTTCAAACAAGGAAACATGCTACAAAGTCAGTATTTTTATTTCTTTATTCTATAGTAAAATAAATCTAACGAATAATAGCAAGAATAGTAAGCCAATCCTCAGAGCTGATGTTTCATTAGAAACGCCAAAGAGTAAAAATACAAATGATTGTATAAATTAACGAAGGTATCAAAACTGAAATGAAATTTTGATTCCAATATCAGTTTATGAAAAATTTCACTCTTTTTATATAAAATACATGTATCTATTTCATATACTTCATATATGTACTACTAAATTTAAATGTCTTCAAACCTTAACTAACATTATACGAGCGTCACAGAGTCTAGCTAATGGAAATGACGAGCACGAGAGTGACGTCTGCAAGATATCCAAACCGAATATGTACCTATCGAAAATGACGAGCACTGAGAATTAAAAGCAAAAAGACGTCTAGACGGAAGACGTTGTAGGGCTTTAGAACTTAATAATTATTTACTGACATGTACATGTGCCGTCACTACAGCTTAGCATTATCACACCTTAGGACCATTCAAAATTTTGTGTATCCATTGCGGTGCATTTCCCTGAGAAACGGGTTTCTAATCGCATAAATACAAATTATTTTCGTGACTATTGTTTGAATGGACAAACTTTAGTGTAGCAAAAACAATTTTTTTATTATTTTTACGTCTTTTTTTAAACCTTCACCCATATCCGGAATAGTTCCATAGTAAAATAAGACACATAAACGCATCTTTTGCTCTACTATCCCTTAATGCAGAAGATTACAAAACAGTAAACAGCCATGGCATTTATAGTTTTATCGTTTGCGGACAAGTATATCGCAAAATTAATTGCAAAATACCCAGCAAATCTTGGTTTAGTTATATTTATACATTTATCGAAGAAAATGTATACAACAATATTATATAATTTAATTAGTTACGTCAAAGTATAGGTAAATTAAATTATATAATTTATAATTAATGAACAATTGGTAAATAAAGTCAATGCTTATTATTATTATTATTACCTTTCATGTTATCCGTAATCCATGTTAGATTTTCCTACTACCAAATTTGTAAGTTTCATTCTATGAAATAAACCGGAAAAGTATACATTTATATATGTTAACGTAAGTAGATATAAACCTGCCGATTCTAGACCACTTTCGGAGCCAACAGTAAATCAATGGAAAATACTGTTTAAAGGACAATAAACGAATCTGTAAACCACGAATGAAAAATTACCGAATCAGAGCTTCTACTTTCTTAAGCTGTTTTTAATGTAAAATATATTGGAAATATTGTCAAATATGCTACGAATAAACGAAAAATCATCCTTCGCAATTGGAAAAAATTCAAAGTCAAAAAGTGCAAAACCATTTCTCGGTCGACCTTTTCTCCTCCCTCTTTCTCTTTCTCTCTCCCTCTCTTTTTATGCCTATGACACGATCACTTCTACCGTTTATAGGCTAGGATCTTTATTAAGGCTAGAGAGAGAGAGAAAAGCGAGATACGGATAGAGAAATGGTTCCGGAATACGATCTGAATACTTCTGAACTTGGTGTTTCTCCGCTATGGCCACTCGCATTGAAACAGTTCAGAAGTAAACTTCCTAACCGACCAAACCGAATCCGCGGACATATATACTGAGCAAGAAACTACAACATCCAATCGAGAAGTAAAAATTTAAAAAATTAATTTAAAATATAATTTGAAAAATTACAAGTAACAAAATGTACGCATATTTAAAATAGGTAAAATTATCTTACATTTAAAAAAGAAAATGTTATAATAGTTAAGGGAAACACAATTTTTATTCTTTAAAGCAATCTGCATTACCGACATTTTAGTTCCGAAAGAATGCGCTATGCACAAGGTGTGCCACTACAGACCGACCATCACGATAATCGCTTCCCCCGCGTCATATCCGTTAGTGATATCACGCCGTGAGAGGCACAATCGTTGGTTTACAATCACCATTTAGATAAATAAGTTTTTCTATATAAATGGAGCGCGAAAAAATATCATGTCCGTTCTGCAAAAGAGAAATTTTAAGAAAAAACTATGATCGCCATTATAATTCTAAAAGTCATGAAAAAACAAGCAAATTTACAATAATGAACTAAATTATTTAAGACAATGGGCTAGAGAAAATCAAATTGCCGATCACGAAAACATGAATAATATTGAGAAATTACGAGAATTAAAGAGAAATTTCAAAGTTGAAAAGAAAAATCTCGACCTATTTAATGATGAAAAATTCATTCAATAGCTGAAAAGTTGGCTATCGGTACTAACGATAAAACCAAGTCTGAAATCATTCAAAACATTGATAAAACTCTTAAGGAAAAACCTGAAAATATCATAGATGTTGAAGTTTTATCCTCTATGCAAGGTCTTTTCAAGCAATACATTTTAACGAATTTGAGCGATAATTTTATGTCAATTTACAAATATCTTTCAATTATGCGCACAGAAATTAAAAGTTTTAATAGAAAAATTTCAAGACACTGTGAAAAATAGTAAAGGATATCTCTCTTTGGAATGCGAATACGAACGAACTTTAGTAAACGGTGAACCACAAACTTGCCCAATGTACTTTACTATAAAAGCAGACGAGATCTTTGATGTAAACGACTTTATTACTAAACAATTCAATAAATTATCACATCGAGAACAGACAAATCATCCAAATAGGGGTTCAGGATGGACATTTAAAAGCTGCAAACAACTAGTTTTGAGCCTTAATTAACACGAAATGATGAATGCTGGATCATATATCGATTTTCCAAAGAAAATCAAAGATAAAAAAGCTTGTATAAATATCAATAAAGATGATTATTGCTTTATTTATTCTATCCGATGTGCTATTGAAAAACCCGAGACACATGTTGACAGAGCAAAACAATACGAAAAATGTGTAAATGACGAGATATTTTCAGGTTTCGAGTATCCTTAAAAGATATACAATCATTTGAAAAACGAAGTTACAATTCCAAGTACAAATATCCAAAAATGTCTATCAATGTCTACAGTTTTTATGAAAGTATTAAGGTTGTTCCGTTACAAATTTCTGAAAAATATGATGCAGAATTAAATATTGATCTACTGTATGTAAAACAAGAAGACAAATCCCATTATGTTTTGATAACAGATTTAAGTAGATTAGTGAGTTCTCAAACATCCAAACATGGACATAAAAATTTTCTATGTAGAAGATGTTTCAGCCATTTCTACAAATCTGGAGATTTAACAGATCATTTAGAAATTTGCAAGCAACATGAAGTTTGTAAGCCAATTATGCCGTTTTCAGGTCAAACAACTAAATTTACTAATTATCAAAAGAAGTTTAGCCATCCGTACGTTATTTATATGGATTTTTAGAGCATATTAGAAAAAATTCCGACATGCAAGAACAATCCACAAAGATCGACTACAACCAAGATTCAGAAGCACATTCCTTATGGTTTTACTCTATATTTAGTGTCGAATGTGACCAATCGCATGTATAAACCGATATGTTATCGAGCCAAGAATGAAGACGATTTGCCTAATGTTCCTGCAAAATTGTTTGAAGAGCTTAATAAATTATCGAAATACATAGTTAAAAAATATAATTCAAGGAACATGAAGCCTATGAAACTAACTGAAGAAGAAGAAATTTTATATCAAAATTCAAACGTTTGTCATATCTGTGAAACAGAAGGTTTTTATGGTGAAAAAAGATTAAAAGTAAGAGATCATTGTCATTTAACAGAGTAAATTTCGAGGCGCAGCTCATTCATGTTGTAATCTGAATTTGAAATTTCCACAAAATATTCCAGTTTTCTGTCATAATATGTCAAATTACGATACGCATTTGTACATAAAAGAGATGGCTAAACAATATGGAAATGTTGATTTGATCGCAAACACAGATGAAAAATATATAAATTATTCTGTAAATTCTGGATATGGCTATGAGTTTGACAATGATAAGCCTAGAATATTTATAAAGTTTTCGTTCGTAGACACATTTAGATTCATGGCATCGTCTATTGAAAAGTTAGCTAAAAACCTCAAGAAAGAAAACTTCAAACATACAAATCATTTTATACAGGATGGAAGAATATTGAATGAAATTATAGAACGACAGCCAAATGATGAAGACGAGATTTTTAAAATATTGTCTGGAAAAGGTATATTTCCTTACGAATTTATCGATAGTATTGAAAAACTTGATTACACAGAAGAGCTGAAAATTCAAGAATTCTATTCACTTTTGACAGATGAGAGCATATCTGAGAAAGATTATCAACACTACTTGAGTGTTTGGAACAAATTAAAAGAGAAAAATCTTGGAAATTACGCTGATTTGTACAATATCCAAGATGTACTATTGCTTGCTGATATATTTGAAAATTTCAGAAATATTTGCTTAAATTGCTATAAACTTGATCCGGCACATTATCTAACAGCTCCAAGTCTCGCATGGGACGCTATGTTAAAATTAACGAAAATAGAATTACAATTGATTAGTGATTATAATATGTATTTAATGATTGAAAAAGGTATTCGTGGAGGTATTTATCAATGTATTCAGCGATATGTGAAAGCAAATAACAAATATTTGAAAGATTTCGATAAGACAAAACCTGAAAACTATTTACTTTATGTCGATGCAAACAACCTTTATGGTTATGGTCTTATGCAAAAACTGCCGTTTAGTGATATCAAGTGGATGAATCCTAAAACATATACAAAAGAAGAGTGGCAAGAAACAATTTTGGAACTCACTGGCGACGAAGATTATGGCTACATTCTCGAAGTTGATCTAGGATATCCAACAAAATTTACATGAACATCACAAGGATTTACCTCTTGCTCCCGAACATTATAAAAACAAACTTTGCACAACTTTACTGGATAAAACTGAATACGTTGTTCATTCAAGAAATTTGAAATTTTACCTCGAACAAGGGATGGTGTTGAAACATGTGAATAGAGTTTATAGCATTCGATCAGAAGCCTTTTATGAAAAAGTACATTGATTTTAACACAAACATGAGAACCAAAGCTACAAGTGACTTTGAGAAAGATTTGTATAAGCTCATGAACAACTCTGTTTTTTTGGAAAATCTATGGAAAATGTGCGAAATAGATGTGATATCAAACTAGGAAATGAAGAATTTTCAATGAAAACAGGCCAAGAAAACGAACTTCAAATGTTTCAATATCTTTGACGATAACTGTATAGCGAGTCACATGTACAAACAAAAGGTTAAATTTAACAAACCGATCTACATAGGATTTTCAGTTCTTGACCTATCAAAATTGTTAATGTATGAGTTTTATTACGATAAATTAAAGAAGTTTGACCCAGATTTGAATCTGTGTTACATGGATACAGACAGTTATTTCCTAGAATTGAAACGAGATCCTTTTAAAATTATTAAAGAAAATATAGATGACTTTGATACAAGTGATTATCCAAAAGATCACGAATGTTTCACTACTAAAAATAAGAAGGTAATAGGGAAATTCAAAGATGAGTTAAATAGCGAAGTTTTAGAAGAATTTTGTGGATTGAGATCGAAAATGTACTCGTACAAATATCTAGACAAAAATCCAGTAAGATGCAAAGGGATTAAGAGAAGCGTTGTAAATAAAAAAATAAATATCGAAAACTTGAAGAAATGTTTGTTCGAAGATAAAGAAGAATTTAGGGAGATGACAGTAATCAAAAGCTACAAACATGAGTTGTGCACCGTCACTATAAACAAGTTACCACTGAACGCTAAAGATGATAAGATAATTATCCTAGAAAATAAAATCGATACAGTACCGTATGGCTATGAAGCGAAATCTGATATATTAGACGAATTAAATAAACTTGGAAACTTTGATATATAAATGGGAAGATGATTTAATACATTGTCACAAATGTAAGAAAAAAACGAAAAATATAGATTCTAAAATTGTTCAAACTCAAAACGGATTGTATAGAATTGCAGCAAAATGTTCAAAATGTAAGACAAATAAGAGTAAATTTATAAAGAATCCTTATGAAAAACAAGGAAAGAAAGAATTGAAGAATAAAGAAGAGATAGAAATTGAAGCTAGAGAAATTCATGCACCAGTACGAAAAAAGTTTAAAAAGAGAAAAATTATAACATTAGGAATTGACGATTTATGGGCAGCAGATTTAGTTATAATGTCTAACTATTCAGATCAAAATGATGGATTTAAGTATATGTTAAATGTTATTGATACTTTCTCAAAATATGCTTGGTCAAGAGCTATCAAAAGAAACGGCAAGGATGTTTCAAAAGCTTTCGAAGATATAGTAAAAGATGCCATAAGGATCAATCACAAACCTCCTAACCTACTTCATACAGATAAGGGTTTAGAGTTTAAAAATAAAGAATTTAATGATGTTTTGAGAAAATACAACATTAAGATTTATCATACTGAAAACGAAGAGAAATCAAGTATTGTAGAGAGATATAACAGAACTCAAAATGAGAGAATGAAAGTAATTTTTGAGATTAATAAAAACTTTAAATGGGTCGATATTCTTCAAAAAATCGTAAACAATTATAACGATACAGTTCACAGCACAATCAAAATGAAGCCCAAAGACGTAGATAAGGATGGAGAAAAGGAGTTATTAGAGACCGTTTTCAAGTATATTCCACTAGAAATTCACACGAAAACTAAATTTAAAATCAATGATCATGTAAGAATTATTAGTAAAAAAACAACATTTTCGAACAAATATAAGAACAATTGGTCAAGAGAAATCTTTGTGATTTATCAAATTAATAACACAGATCCTGTAACTTATAGTATAAAAGATTTAAATAATGAAGAAATAACCGGAAAGTTTTATGAATATGAATTGAGAAAGTCAAAGCTATAATTTTTTATATATAAATGGAGTCTCAAAAGAAATGTACAAAGTGTCAAGAATTTAAAGATTTTGAAGCTTTTTATAAAAACAAGAATAAAAAAGAAGGATTAGGGTGTATGTGTAAGGATTTTCGTAGTAAATATGAGAGAGAATTATACGAAAAAATAGAAAAAATAACTTTAGAAGAGAAAGAATGTTGTATTTGTAAGGAAATTAAGAATATTTCAGAATTTCACAACTGGCATTATAGTAAAGATAAAAAACAAGCTTTTTGTAAGGATTGTGCTACAAGAATTTTCCGAGAAAGTCGAAGAAAATAAACTCATTGCGAATGTGGAAGAGTTCTTCAATGGTTACCTACAGTAGTTATGCTAAACATTTACAAACAAAATATCATAAGTCAAGAGTTTTTGTAAAATTTAGAAACATTTTCATCGTTTAATTTAGATATTCTATAAATCAGTCGAGATTCTGCAATATTTGTAGTAAAATGATTTCCGTTGTATAAAATATTCAAAGATTCTTTCATTTGGTTGTAGAGATTTATACTATTTGGATCCCCATGTCTTAATAAAATTTCCATTTCTGGGTAATCAATTTCAAGTTCTTTCAATCTTTTCGGTATTTCTCTCTGTTGAGCTCTTATAACGCAATAAGGATATTCCCACATGTGATTCTTCTTAATTAACACAAAAAATTTTTTTTTCTTATCAAAATCTTTACAAACAAGGTCTGGTTTCATTAAGTCAATTTTTACACTTTGTTTTGCTATTATTTCCGTTTTTATTTCATCTTTAATTTGCAAGTGTTTAACTTCGTCCTCTAAATATTTAATATTGTTTTTAAGTTTGTACTCACCAAATTTACGAATACTTGGCAAAACTTCTTTTGTAACCCAATTTTTGAAGATTTTTGCCTCTTTTTTATGTTATCTCAAAATTAAAGAATAAAGTCCAGATTCATTGATAAAAACAGTGTCAGGATGAAGATTGTTAAGGGGCCATTCGAATAGCCCCCTTTTTTTTAAGTAAAAATATTGTATTTTGTAATCATCATCAACATTTAATTTAATTGGGTTTTTTGTTTTTTCATAACCTAATATTTTACAAACATCTTTAGCCTTAAACCAGATTACATTGTTTTCGTCTACAATCGTTACAATGTCTTTATTATTGAATGTAAGTTGATTCACAACTGACTCCAATTTAACAAGCAATTTTTATTTTGAGAATAAAGTCCAGATTCATTAATGAAAATAGTATGTTTTTGAATATTTTCTCGGGGTCTATGAGATAAACTCCTGTAATTTATACATTCAAAAGTTGTTTTATCGTCATTATCGACATTATTTATGATAGCTTGCCTCGTGTTTTCATATTCTAAAATTTCTGCAACATCTTTTGCTTTGAACCAAATTTCGTTATTTTCGTCAACAATCGTAAAAATTTCTGTATTATTGAATTTGTGTTGATTATTTATTAGATTTAGAACTGTCTCCAATTAGATAGTAATTTTTATTTTGAGTGTAAAGTCCAGATTCATTGATAAACGGTGTTTTCTTGAAAATTTGAAGGTAGTAACGATTCGTTACCCTCTTGATTCATTATTCTTTCGACAATCTTAAATATATTGTTGTTTTACTCTCATTATTTAATAAATTTCACTCCGAGTCTTGTATAGTTAGAACGATTTTTTGAATTCTTTTAATATTTTTCCTAATTGGAATATAATCGATTTTATTCGGTTTTTCACTGATTTTTGATCCATAAGCAACATTTGGAAAAAAAGTGTACAAAATTTCAGATTCTTTGTGTAAATGTTCGGTATGATTTTCAAAACTAGGTTCAACGAGATTACAATGTACTTCAATTACATCAAACGGTCTAAATTTTGGCGTTTTATTTCCTAAATATACCTGATTTGGCTCAATAGTTTCTTGAACAAACCCTAACAAATCTACAATAATTGCTGAAAACATTATTCTTACTGGTGATTTTATTTGAATTTTATTAGAGAGATAATTTTTTTGCATTTCAAACTTGTTTTCGTCAAAGTTTAAAAAATTATCTGATTGTTTGAATGTTTTCAGATAATTTTTAAGGGAATTTTTGATTTGATCGAAGGTATAATATCCTTTGTTTAAACCATAATATTTTGTTATGTTCTTCTCACTAAATCCTATACAATAAGGAGAACTTTCACTAATATTTATTACAAAATTGTCAGAATAAAAACCGCTTAACCGATTAAAATAATTTGATTCTTCCTCTAAATGAATAGGATGTTCTAAGTTTAAAACTAATTTAGAGCTTTCTGAAGTCAAATTGAACAGCTTCATTTTCGCTATTTAAATGAAGAAATTTTTAAAGCAAAAAGATCAGATAAAACTTCAAACGTTTGAAGAAAATAAGAAAGATCAACCAATCAGATTGTTAATTGTTGGTTCAAGTGGATGTGGAAAAACAACTTTATTATTGAATTTTATCTACAATAGGTTGATTCCTTATTCCAATTTGTATGTTTTTTAGTAAATCTTTAGAACAAGACGCATACAAAAAATTACAACAAAGATTCAAAAATATTGAGAAGAACTTAAGCAAAGAAATATCACATTTTTTGTAATGCTTCTGAGGACATAGTTCCGTTAAGCGAATGTAAACCCAATTCGTTAATCGTTTTTGATGATTGTATTTTGGAAAATCTGGACGTTATTAAGGAATATTTCGTAATGTCTCGTCACAAAAACATATCTTGTATCTATCTTTCCCAATGCTTTTCAAAGGTTGATAAACAAGTTATTAGAAATAATTTGAATATTTTGTGTGTTTTTAAGCAAGATGATCACTATTCGAGAAATATTTACAACAATTATGTGGGATCTGATATGAGTTTTAACCACTTCAATGAATTATGTGATAAAATTTGGAAAGAAGACTATGGATTTTTAACTATTAATCTAACTTTTAAGCCTAAAAATGGTAAATATATGAATACATTTTCTAATATAAATGCTGCTCAGTGGTCTGACAAATCTACTTGATAAAATATTTGTTACAATTATTTTTACATTATCTTTACTTTTTATTTCCATTATGAAAACAACTGAAAAACGGTAAATCTTTTCACGTTTACGTTCCACGTTCACGTTCCACGTTCACGTTTTACGTTCCATGTTTTACGTTTTTACGTTCCACGTTCACGTTTTACGTTCCATGTTTTACGTTCCACGTTCACGTTTTACGTTCCATGTTCACGTTTTAAAATTTTTCTAATTAAATGGTGAACGTAATTTCTGAAGAAGCGAAAAAACTTGATCAAATCGAAAAGAAATTAATCAAATAATTTAAAGAACAGATTCGAATTGATGAAAAAGAACAAGAATTTTATTCAAAAAATTAATCAACCTGTAACTTCTGCAATTAAAAATGTTGAAGGTAAAATTGGAAACGTTTTAAGTGATAATCAAAATTTTATGAATTTGGTTCCAGTTGTACGACAATTTGCTGATATTTCGATTCCAGAATCTGAAGTAGAAGAGTTTGAATTGCCAAAATTACCATCTTCAACACCCTCGAATCATTGAAGAATCTACAATAGTTGAACCAATAAGTCCTAGAACAATGGATATAATAGTTTGTCCAATTGGTAGAAAGTTTCTTCCTAGAGTAAAAGATGATAAATTTGGTTTGTATTGGGATAAAAAAAGAATAGTTTTATGATTGGAAATTTGCCCGTGAATTTTGAACATAATGATATCATTATTAATGAAAAAACATATGAAGGAACTCAAGGTTTATGGAGATTATTAACAGACTATGACGCTCCAAAAAATAATTTATATTCTGAAGAAGATTTGAAAAAGTATACAGAAATTTATTGGGAATCTGACTCAATTTACAAAAATAATGATCCATC
Source organism: Homalodisca vitripennis (assembly GCF_021130785.1). Taxonomy (NCBI): domain Eukaryota; kingdom Metazoa; phylum Arthropoda; class Insecta; order Hemiptera; family Cicadellidae; genus Homalodisca; species Homalodisca vitripennis. The sequence goes on from NW_025776713.1 coordinate 66,708, forward strand.
TACTAAGAAGCCTAAGTCAAGTAGAGGTAAAAAATATATGAAATTAATTAAACCAATTTGGGAAAAACGAATCGAAGGATCAGGTGTAAGAAAATACAGTGATAATAAGATTGAATACAGATATATCGACGATTTGACAAAACTCGACGGAATTATTAATTATATTTATGCTCAAGAAAAGGCTGGAAACAACAATTTTTTGAATGAAAGAGATTTTATTTCGAACAAACTTGATGAAATGATTGAAAAACCTGATGAAATTAAATATTTAAAACGAATTTTGCCGGCAATAAGTTCATCTATGATTGAGGGTAGTGGACTTTTGAATGATTTTATCAACAATTTACCTTTTGAATTACACGTACCAACTTATCAGTATCTGGGGCCTGGCACAAAACTCGAAAAAAGACTAAAAAGAGGAGATCCTGGTATAAATAAATTAGATCAAGCTGCTATGGGAACACGATATTTTTTATGCAAAACGTAGAGACACAAATTCCAGACATATAGCAGATAAAGTTTTGCAAGATAAGGCAATGGATAGATTTTTATCAAAAGATGCTAGTTTAGGTGAAAGATTTGTTGCGCTTCCAACAGCTGGAGCAATGTTTTTGAAGAGAAAAACTAGGAATGGGAATCGAAGAGAACTTGAAATTTTAACTATATAAATGGAGGTGAACGTAAACTTCAGCAAAAATCAGAAAGAAAAAATAAAAATCCGTTTTTAAGAAAAAAATACCCGTTAGTATTCAATTTAAAATAGATCAACTAAAAAATGGCGAAGATAAGATATTTTTAACAAATAGACAATACAATAAACTCGAAAAACATAAGAAAAACAATAAAGGAACCAGAATAGAATTTTCTTATAATCAGTTGAAAGAACTTAAAAATGGTGGACTTTTGAAAGATTTATTAGATTTTGGAGAAAATATTCCAGTTGTTAAAAATGTTGTTCCTTATGTTCGTAAAGCTGCTCCAATCGTTAAAAAAGATGTGATTCCTATTGTTCGAAACATTTTTAAATTGGTTAGATAAAGAGTTGGAAGATGTTACAGGATCTGGATTAGATGAAAAAACTTTGAATTACGTGAAATCAAAGATTGAAAAAAAATTTAAACCTTTAACATTCGGGGAATTGGAAGAAATCTGCAAAAATATTAAAAATTTTAGAGGAGGAATCTTCATGAGAGATACATTACCTGAAAAAGTTAAGAAATTTGAATGTGGAATTGTGAATTTAGACTCGATTATGGGAAGTGGAACGCATTGGATTTGCTATTAAAAAAATTATAAGATTGCGTATTATTTTGATTCGTATGGAAGAATTGAGGACAAACCACCGAGAGAATTGATCCAATATTTGAAAAAAAATCGAACCTTTATTATAATGATTCTCAAATTCAAGACTAAAGATCCCCCAATTTGTGGTCATTTATGTGTTTTTGTTTTGAATGAGTTGACTGATGGTAAAGATTTTAAAGAAGTTGTTAAAAAATTATTACTTAATAAATATGGATTCACAAAATATTTTTGACGTATTTGGAACACAAATTATTCAAAATGTAGATAATAGTTTGAATTTTGATAGTTTGAGAAATGAGTTTGATAACAAGTTAGAAAATTTATTAAAAAACCTTCCAGATTCAGATATGTTTGCTGTCGAGATTGAAGATTTTAAAGCAGAATATGATAACAAACTTGCAAATTTCATAAGTTCAAGTGAAGTTGCTGATGAAATACAAACATTGAAAAAAGAATTTGAAGATGGTGCAGAAAAAATATTTACCAATTTAATGTCTCATATCGAAAAAGCGGATATAATTACTGAAGCGATCAAAGTTGAAAAGAATTATGTTAGTTTGGCTAATATGAAAAGAATTGTCGGTGTTCGACCTGGTATTGACAAACATGATGTTGTTGTTAAAGAACAAATTTTAAAACCTTTAAAAATTATCAGAAAACATCGATATCGTTGATTTACATGATCCGAATGTTAAAAAAGCCTTAGATTTTAAAGTAAAAAAGACTTAGCAGCGTTAGTAAGGGAATTTATCCGTTTGATGTTGTAATGATTCAATTCGATGATCATATTAAAATGTTTAATGAACTAAACAAAAATTACGAGAATCATAAACAACATGTTAAAGATTTTACAACAGAAGTCTATGACAAGTTAGAAGCCCAGAAATAGAAGATCAGTAGACGATGTTGGTGAAATTAATGAAAAAGTTATAAAACTTGCGCAAGACTTTAATACATATAAAAATAATGTTAGTGAAACAGTTATAAAACTTCAGGAAAATTTTGTAAACTTTTTGGAAAATTTTGGTACACGTTTCAATGAGAAAGTAACACATAACAATGAATTACTTAAAATAATAGATGATCAATACTCTTTATATCTTGATAAAGTAAATAAACTAGAAGAAAACTTTAATACATTTAAAGAAGATGTTAATAAAACTTTTGAAAATATTGATAACAGATTTAATGGATTAGGCGGCTATGATGACAAAATTTTTCCTTTATAAATGGCGCTCATATATTGTGTGAGGTTTTAAGGCAAAAACTAAAACAAATGATATAAAATATTACGCAAATATCAATGGAGTTAAAAGAATTTCTGGAAAATGTGCTGAATGTAACGCTAAAAAGAGCCAATTTATAAAAACTTGATTTTGAAATTTTTTCCTAATAAATAGAGATGGCGGGACATTACAGTGCTTTCGATCTTTTTATAATGCAACACGAAAGAGATTTGAAAAAGAACATTGGGATGATATTTCTCAAAAATATGAATTATCCGAAGATATGATGAGATTATACGTAAACAAATTGAATTGGTATAACATTGCTAAATATCAAAATCTGTCCCCAGAGTTCATTCAAGAAAATATACATTATTCAATTAAAAGTTCATATGTCTGTTCTTTGCCTCTATCAACACTTGAGTATAAAGTTTTTTGGGATGAAAATAAAGATACAGTTGATTGGAATAATATTATAGATAGCGGTTACTATCCTGTGCAGATTTTATTGAAATATGTAGCGGAAATTGCAAAATTTAAGGAAGAGAATCCTGAATATGACGAAGTAGATAATTAAAAATGACTAAAATTTATATCTTTTCTTATAAAAACGTACATTAGATCGATGAAAAAATGATATCTTTCTTATACATGATGTTTAAAATTTCTAAATTTTCTCTTTTTTAAAATGGGGCTGCGGACTACAGAAAATATGCTAGTGATATTGAAAGGGCGGAGTTTAAAAATTTCTATCCAATTAGTAAACAACATTTGAATGAACCGAATAAAAGAACTGAGTTTAATATTGATTTTGGAGATAATTTTTGCTCGTCTAACTTCCAGTTTTATATTTCTGGAACTTTAACAAAACAAGATGGTCAAGCATATCTTGGAACTGATAATGTTAGATTAATCGATAATTTTATACCGTTTTTATTTTCTAAGATTGAAGTAAGAAAACACAATAAATTGATAGAAGAAGTCGAAAACTGTGGCCAATTAAGCACAATTAAAGGAACTATTTCGTATTCAAAAAGTGATGTTATTTCTCAAACTTCTAATGGCTTTGAATCAGATTTTAAATTTGGTGTTTTTGAAGCAGCTGGAAATTTATCTCATTTTGGATTAGGATTTTTTGAAAATGTTACTATTCCGATCTATAAAGGAGGATTTTATCTAAGTTTTATAAGAGCAGAAGACGATGATGTGATTCTGAAGACTGCAACTGGAAATGTTATGCCTGTTGATGGAAAAATAACAATTACAGATTTTTTTATTAGAGTTCCAATGATTGATTATAAAACCACGAGTAAAATTAGGTTGATTGATGAAATTACAAAAAGTCAAAACATTATGTTTAATTTTCTAGATTGGCAATGTATTGAACAAAAAGGTATTTCCGGAACAACTTATTCGTTCGATATCACAAATATTTATAGAAATATCTTCAATCCCAAGTTCGTTATCATTGGTTTTCAAACATATAGACAGAATAATCAAGAAAAAAATCCTTCAAAGTTTGATAGTTTGAATGTAAAAAATATCAGAGTAAAATTAAACGGTTTTTATTATCCAGATGAATTACAAAATTTAAACATTTCCGGAGGTCTTTTCAGAATCATGTATCAGATGTATCAAGATTTTAAGAAAGTTTACTGTAATAATAAAGGAAATGTATTACAATCCTAAAGAATTTTTAGCGAATAGACCTATTTATGTCATTGATACAACAAAGAGTTTGACAAATATTTCTGGTTCAAAGAACGATATAATTATCAATATGGAAGTTTCAAAAAGCTGTTACAAACGCAATTTGTTATGTGGTTGTGGTTTCTGAGAAATTTTTAGCCTATGATGTGATTAAGAACGATATTAGAGAAATTCAGTAGTTAATGATGTTCATATTGTTCTCTTTCATTCCTTCTAAAACTTTACAAATATACTCTTTCGCTGATGAAAAATCTCGATTTCTTCCGTAATAATCTTTGTAATCATAGACAAAATATCCTAAATAGTTGAATAATAAAATAAAATCATTTCTTTTTATCTCGGTAGTTGAAATATAAACATAAACATTTGCGCTGAAACATTTATTTCTCGGCAGAGTTAGTTCCATAATCTCCATTTAAACAAAAAATCTTTCTGTTTAAATGGAAGAGTATAATGCCAACTGTTACAAGTGTTATAATAGAGGAGAAATTATTGATAAAAGATATTTAGTTTGTAGAGATTTGTAATTTAATTTTGTACGAAAGACCTAAACCTAAGAAAGTTTCGAACTAAACTAACAAATTTTGAATAATCTGCTTACAAAAATTGCAATATGGAGGTAAAAAACAAACAAAATGTGTTACAGAATTTAGAAAAACAGAAATAAAAACTTTTTACTTATCTCTTAGAAACCATTGAAAGAATTATTTTCCTTTTCATAGAATACATTATGTTTGTAGGTATCGATACACACGTTTATTATGAAAATATATTACCTGTATTTTTTCATTATCTGGATGTTGAATTTGTCTACGACTTTAAGCCAGAAATCCTCGATGATTTTATAGTACACTTGGAAAAGATAAATAATGAACCTCATCAAACAATGAATATGTTGGCAATTCCCTCAACTTCTCGAGTGATTGTTAGCAAATTTCATTTTTTCCGTCTTTAAATTTTTTCTATCTAAATGGAGTTCTTGAAAGAGTTGAACGCGGTTGGTGAATTCAAGTTTAAAGAATATAAGAAGTTGAATGAATTAGAAGAAAATAAGAAATACAAAATTTTTGAATTTGGAGAAAATAAAAGATAAATTCGGGTTTACAATAATTACCGAGTTGGAAGATTATAAAGTACACTTACCGAACAGACTTTTTAATGTTTTGGATGAAAAAAAGATTAAAGAATTGAATAAACATGATAAATTACACTTGGTTGTTACTGGAAAGAAGACTATTAAAGATAAAGAATGTGTTACTATCAATTTTTGTAGAATAGAAGATTTCGAAGATTTTTCGTTTATTCGTAGCAGATTTGACATTTGATTTTTTCAAGGTCGACCGAGAAATGGTTATGCACTTTTTGAAAAACTGTTCATGGGGTCTTCACCGCAAAACCAAGCGGTTTCTCCAACTAATTAGTTTTTTTCTTTCTTTTTCAGAATCACATGGAATATTATACACGTCAATATTTTTTGCCGCTACTAAATATCCATCAAAATCTCCACTAAGAAAGAAATCTTTGTAGTCTTTAATAACCTGTGTTGGTAAATCTTGGTATTCACATATAGTCTCTAATAAATCACGTGGTTCAATGGCAAGAGGATTTTCATTTCTGCGCATGAAAGTAAAACTGTAATTAAAACTAAAGTAACTGTCAAAAAACAGCATAAACAAATGTAGAAAGTAATCTGATTGTTGCTGTTCTTTTAATTTGTTATAAAAATACTTTGCGAGTTTTTTAAATATATCAATTGAAATTGACTCAGGAATATCTTCACGTTTCAAAAGTTTGAAAACTCTGCAAACACCATATAAACGCATCACCTGTAACACTGGAATATCTTCTGTATTTAAGATTTCAAACCACTCTTCGTCAGTTGAAGGTATCAATTGTTGTTTTACATATTTTGGTAATTCATTAAACTCATTAAAATTGTCTTTCTTTATAAGTTTCTTTAAATGCTAGAAAACTGAAGAGAGCTTGGTGAGTTCATGTTTGCTATTTAGTAGAAAAGTTTTTTTAATTAAAGTATGTTTTTTAGTAAAAAAACTTTTAAATTGATTAAATTTTATTAAGATTTCGAAGATTTTTCGTTTATTCGTAGCAGATTTGACAACATTTCCAATATATTTTACATTAAAACAGCTTAAGAGAAAGTAGAAGCTCTGATTCGGTAATTTTTCATTCGTGGTTTACAGATTCGTTTATTGTCCTTTAAACAGTATTTTCCATTGATTTACTGTTGGCTCCGAAAGTGGTCTAGAATCGGCAGGTTTATATTTACTAACAGTATATCCATGTATCATTATGGACATACAAATATTGGACAATTGATTAAGGCACATTTCGTTAGGTCTATATGTTAAACAGACACAACTACAATACTTTGTCTATGTTTGTATTATTAACAATGATTAACTCAGCAAATATTTACTTAAATTTTGCAGATTACATACCGTTTACTAAGTGGGCCTCGTTCCTAATACATAGTTTCTGAAATTTATATCGATTTATAAAGGCCTCCGATTTGAGCCTTAAATCCACAAAGGTCGATAGATAATAGTGTGTACGTCGTTTTATAAATACACATTTGTTATCCCTATGAAACTGGAATATAAGTTTTTTAAACATAGTAAACTTTAATAAATTAAAACTACTATACTTTATTATTTAAGACATAAGCACCTCAACATTCACTACAATGCGTTTAGTTTTATTGTATTAGAGATTGGCTCTACTAAATAAGAGATTTTACTGGATATGCATATGCAAGATTTAAAGTTGTCTTACATATTTATATGTAGTTTAAATAGATAACTCGTTTAGTACACAAAAACATAAATGCATACATTCCCTTTGTTAATAAAAATAAGTAGCCGTTTAATGATAACATTTTCAATCCCTTGTTGGAAGTTTATATAAACGGACAAAACCCATATCCAAATCCACACAGAGCTCGTGGAAGCGGTTAACAGAGTACAGCTGCAGCGGGGAGATATGAGGATTAGTTCTTAACTTGTTTATATCGGAATTATTCTTCTCGAGAAGTATTTTATCTATGAAAGCATTTTTTATAAGTATGATATTACTTCTTCATAAAAACTGAATATAATATGTTTTAGATTATTTTTGTGTATTTTTTTCTAGTTTAATTGGTTTAAAAATAGTCCATAGTTTTAAATAAGAAATGTATAAGGTTTGTTTAAAATTTCACAGAGTACAATATATTATTTTAAGAATGTTTGGGCTATAATGTAATAAAACGATTTTAATATATGCTGCACATTTTATCAAACTAGGATATAGATCAACCTTTAGGTTTAGATCATTATCAAAAACCTACTACATTTTTGTTTGTGATAATGTTTATATATTTATATTGTAGCAAACACACTGTATTTTAGTATTACATTTTCCAATTCTATTTCTCATAGTAATATGTAAGAGTTTTTGTTATTTCAAATTGACGGTTATTTAAATATGGGAGTGCCGATGACCGAGCGGTCTAAGATGTTGGACTTTCAGTCTGAGTTAGAGATAGCGCAGGTTCGAATCCTGACTGTGACCCTTGCATTTTTATAGGTACCATGAACCTTGTACTATATGGACTCGTCCGTTTATTCTGTTTGATAAGATCCTCGCACAAGTTAGTGGCCAATGAGAATGAGCAGAATAATTAATAAAAGGGTATCTACTTCTCCTTAAAACAGATGAAAGCTTATTGTTATACTCTTTTAAATTAGCTGGAAAAATAACTTTCTGTTGTATTGTTATATAAATACAATTTAAAAACTAAAATTCAGTTCCACGATTTAAAATAAACTGTTCTTTTTAAATTTAATTCACCAAACCATATAAATAAAATTGCATACTTATTGTTTTGTTAAAATGAATTTTTTTCACTGTAAATCTGTTTAAAGATCTTCTATAATATAACATACACAACTTATCTGAAACACTTTGAATTACTTTCACCTCAAACAAATTTTGAGGAACTTATTAATTTTAGTTACTTCTCTTATGACCAACAAACATTTATTTGTGCTAGTGTTTAACCTAATCGTTTATACATACAAATATACACAACGTAAATTTTAATCATTCCAAAATGTGCTTAGGCATAAGGAAATAAATTTTAAGGGAATCACCCATATATTAGTTTGTTCAGAATTATATAAATGCTCTAATGTTATGTTGCACTACATTAAGTTTGTTTTAAAAGGTAAATATGATTACATCAGTAACCTCTGCCCAACTCTCAGCAGATTTATTAAACTATACAAACTGCACAGAATCCAAACAAGCATTAGTTAACATATTGACGACCGGTACTAGTAAGTAATGCTCTGTCAGACGCATGGCCAACAAAGTAGTAATCAATCTTTCTGATATACGAGAACTCATACATAGGTGCTGAGTCACACATTTTCCTTATATACCACTAATGGTGTGCAATGACCTCCTGCCAACTCTCAGCAGATTTTTACAACTTGTACTGAAGGCACGTTTCACTTATGGTTTGGTTTCAATATTGCTGCATTTACTTTTATATATAGAGAGCGTTTAATTTTTTCCATAAATTTACAGTAACTATATAGTCAACAACGATAGGTCAGTGATACATAACGTTGTCTTCATTTTGCTTTGATATTTATATTCATATTTATGTGTCACACAATTACATTCCATAAAAGGTTTTACCTTTAAGGTATTTTTTATTTTCCTTTAAATTACTTTCAGCAACAACAAAACTAAATCCCAGTTTTTCATAAATGAATGACAACTCGTTAAGGATAGCCCAACTCCGAGCCACACAGGGACAATGTTGGGCAGGATACACTCGCAGACCAGAGTTTCATTATTCAGCAGTTCCTGAAGTGAATTAAAACATCCTTATCATCCCAATGTCCTGTAACGCTTATATCCTTTCACATTGTTGTCATATGACATTAATTCTATACACAAAACTATGACCGATTGTCCATAGCAGGTGACTATACTTTATACAATGTATGAATTCACTCTACCTTTTCTGGCGTTACATGCTTATTTGAAGTTTTATACAAAATTTCAAATTAAAATGTAGATGTATTATTGCTATGTCACATTCAAAAAGGCAAATTAATCATGCCCTGTTCCGGTACAACATTTATTTATTCGACAATTACTGTAATACCTCTATGACATTATGTACCTTAGTAAAGCTCCGACGCTAACTCAATGAACACAACCGTGGAATATAAGAAGCCGTGTGAAAACCGCTCCTTACATTATTGTTGCAGGCAATATGTATACAGCCTCAATATTGCCGCCTAGTTTTGTCAGGCGCTACGTTCCGAAAACTTGGAATCGGATATAACGGGGTGAGTTTTTTTAAAGTGATCCAATAGCTAACTTTTTAATTACACGACTTAGCACTACACTTTAAATTTGGAACTTGCTCAATTTTAAGTTTCACTCAGGGATACACTTTCAAATTGTTTGAAGATGGCCGCCATATTGGAAAAACTTTAAAATCTTTTATAGACCACCCTGTATTTTATGTTGTTTTTTAGATTCTACTCTACAAAATAATAAATTTTTGCTCTTGAGGGGTTTTCAATGTCTCTAATGGTTCAGGAGCTACGTGTGACTGGAAGTTTTCATCATCAGTCCGAAAAATCCGAAAACTTCGCGCGCGCCGCGATTACGTAATTTCTTTAGTAAATACTTCGCGGCGGCAAGCGCATCCTATGGAAGAAGCCAAAAATACACTGAAAAAAGTAAAATGAAAACTACTTTTCTCCAGTGAAAGTGTTTTCATTGTTTTTTTATTTGACAAGGAAGCCGGTCAAAAAATTGTTGACCTAAGTTGATAAATCATGATACGGCACTTGAAAATATATTATGTTCCACTTCATATTGTAAGGTATTCATTTTTCTCATTGTATTTTTACTATTTATTGTATAGAAGATAGACAAATATGTAGCAAATTTGTAAGCCACGCCTAACATTCTTATCGTACAATAATATAAATGTGA
>NW_025776714.1:0-79524 GCF_021130785.1 Homalodisca vitripennis
GCTCTTTGATGTCCATAGATGTCATATCCATACAGTGGCTCTATCAAACCTTTGTGGCCTAATAAAGACTAAAATCTAGTCTTAGTCTTTCAATTAGGCCCTACAAGGGGATAAAAGCACTAATATAATTCCCTGTGTAGATAGTTGACATTTGGCATGGAACAGACTTACACTGTATTATTTTGGCTAAAAAAGTGAACCTTTTGCATAACATCGGTAATGACAATGCTAAAATTTACATTTTCTGATGCAGGCTAGTTTCACATTTTAGTTTTAACACAAGTTTTAACAAAAAGTTTATATTAGCTCAGGTACTAAAACTAAGCCATTTGTTACTGTAAAATTTTGTAAATAACATTCTACAGGGTTGTTTAACTTATTAAACATATTTAAACCAGACATAGGTTGACTAAATACAATCAATTGTTTTGCATTATAAATAGGCATTATAGGCAAAGTGGGGGTACTGGCCAGTAGGGCTGTGATTATTAGTTGGTGGTTGTACAGAAATAGGGCCTATTTGTTCTTTCCACTGCCTGTTTCCATAGCCTCCATCTTGTTCTAATGATTCATTTAAATTGGCTTTCTAACACTTTAAGCTGTTCTAGGGTTCACTGTAGGTAGCAAGTTATTAGCTAACCTATTGTTTTCAAAATTTACTAGCCTACACTTTAAAGCTGATAAAGTTTCACTATGTACAGAACTTAGTTCTAGCTGGTTGTCTAGAAAATAAACGGTTTTATTAAATGTTTAACACTTTTCTTGGGAATTTGGTGATTTCTAAAAAGGTGAGACTAGCAACTGTTCAATTCACGTGCATCCAAGTTTCTAATAATATCACTTTTTTGCACTGAGAAGTTTTAACTTCCTGATTGTGGTTTATTTTTAATTAAATGGGGCTACTAGGTAGTAGGTAAAATATTGTTTCTCAACCACACTGTCTTATTAAGGACTTTCTGAGTTCATTTACTGTACTGTCACTATTTAGGTTAATACCTCTAGATATCAGTTGAAATACCAACTCATCTTTAAAACAAATAATCTATTTTAAGTTAAGGCAGGCATTGTGGGCGTTTTCACTCAGTTTCATTTCACCCAGTTGATGGCAGAGTACAAAAAGGCACATCAACAGCAGAGTGGACGCGAATAAAATTTTGTAACCCTATGACGATAAAACACAAGGGGGGTGGTGACTTCTGCCGTCGTAGTAATAATACTAGAAAATACAAAAGTGTACTTTTTAAGTTCATGTTTTAATATTACGAAAACTTAAAAGCACCACTTTTTGTAGATGGTAAAGGAAAAGAGTTATGTACTGCCACGTTGCTTGCCTAATTAGAAAATAATAACTAAAAAGTATTTCTTCTAGGTTGGCCTAAAAATAGTCCAAATGTTCTCTTGAATTATGCGTACGACGTTTTAATTTACAGAAACAATAATATTTCACTTCCGCTTTCGCAATAGGTAGACTCACAACCCTGTAGTCTAAGAAACAGTTTTTATTTCTTAGAAGAAGGAGTAGAAGTTGAGAAGTGGGTACGCCATCTATTCAAACAACACGTGAGATACATCAGCCTACGAAACTCGCCTAAAACAAATTCGCGACGGATATTAGCCGATTTATTAAAATGATACAAATTACCTTATTTATAACAAACAGTGCTCGTCGCCATAAGGACGACGCCACAACCTTTATCTATCTCCCATCAAGCACAATAAAAGATCTTCAATGGTAAAGTTACTTTAACTATCACAATCTTTACTTTTACGTTACATTCATTTTAATACGTTTGGCATCAAAGGGCTAATTTAATTATACGAAAATGTATAAATTTTTTGACTTACGGACAAAGCGCGCGCGAGGTCTGAATGGGTTACGTAGTTGGGCTGCTACAAAAAAGGGTTATGAAGAAAAAAATTCATACGCGTGCCAATTAGGTAGTTACTTCCGCCCAATAATTTAGTTTCCCGGAAACATTGGAATGGTAAAATAATTATTATATTACTACTGGCTGATTAGGTTGCGAAATTTACATTGTTATGAAATTTAATTAACTAATTTTACGGTACATCAACACTGTTTGGGCAAATGGATTAAAATAGAATATTGCCATAATAATTTTTGTATTCTTAAGATTCATATTCTACATATTATTATGTGTTATAGTTATCATTTCATTTGAATGTATGAGCCGTTACATAGCTCCTTATAAAGTTTCACACCATTTCACATTGCCCATTGTGAAGGAATATACATTTAGCCACATACCTCGTGCCAGCTTTAACATACGGAAGTATGATTGATACGTATTGAAACATTATGAACTCACAAAAAATAATTATTCATTCTTATAAGCAGGAGTTACTAAGAACAATAAATATTTAAATTTCTTTTCCTATAAAGTCTTTACTCAAATTCTGATAACAATTAAATTTTTTAATGGTAAATTATCTTCCCAAGCATATACATCTCCAATCTCCATCACAATTAAGATCGGAATATGATTTATTATTTGAGTAATAAAATAAACATATAGGTTTTTTAATAATTTCATCCATTTTATTGGATAACTGGGAATTTTTCTACTAAAATGCATTTTCCAATAAACAGAGTCTCCTCCTTCAACAATAAAAATAATTTAATAGTTTCTCTGGAAAACCGTTATGAATATTAACAACAATCAAGTTTATCCCTATTAAAGAGGCAAACAATAACTTCTTACTCATACTGTTGTTTATACTAATCATCTGCTTATTACTAATTTACATATAGGCAACAATTATGTTTACTAATGGGAGACATCTTGTAAAGGAGATATTTATCCATTTTTAATTTACAGTTTACAAAGCTATAATATCCTTGAGGTTAGTTTAAAAGTCTTCAATATAGGAATACTTTCTAGACGAATTCGTCTTCTTTAAATGATATAAGTGTCCCTGTAATCTCTTTATTGCTATGGGTTTATTTCACTAATTATAGAGTTACTAATTATTAGAAAATTTTTGTGACTAAATTTCACTTTCCTTATATTACGCACTGTACGTTGCTAAATAAAATAAGATATTTTTTATAGAACTTCTATTACATTCATCCCATTAATAATATAAATTATTATAAATAAAACTTAGTAATTTTACCTGACCACTATCACATGGACTCTCTCTCCTTCTTAAAAAGCATATTCTTTTTTAATACGCTATTTGAACATTGTAAAACGTGTGTATTCTTATACTTAAAATTGATATTTTCCCTGGGTGTTTTTGTAAAAGAATGCCCTTAAATTCAGTTTCATAGCCTACAAATTCTCGTAAAATGATAAAACACTTTTAAGTAGTTCCTGTTTACATAAAACTCCTGTCACGTAGCCTATATTTCGATGAGAAATATAAAAAATGACTTCAAAAGACCTATTATAAAAAGCCGCCTAAAACGGCTTAAATTTTGTGTTACTGTGCTTAGCGTTTATTTTACAAAAAAACGAACAAGCATGAAATATTTGTAATTACAATTAAAATTTATTCACAAAGAGTGCTTGCCCCCTATGGGACATAATACCGGATAATCTCAGACGCCAGATAAAACATGTTACCTATATCTAGAAATATTCTAGGAAGTATTGATCCTAGAGTACACGTAGTAAACCTCGTGTCAATAGATTTAGATTCTTGGGCTTCATACGTACAGTTTTCAATTCTAATAGTTATATGAGGGTCTAGTTATCCCAGTAATATAGTAAATAAATACTCTAAATTACTACGAAAATGTTATTGTTAGGTATACCTATAGAAATTTCCGTATAAATGTGCAAAGTCTTCTAGCATTAAAAAGTCTACACTCGAAATGCATGTGTTTACATTTTATTCTTAGTCGAAATGCAGACTACAATAGTGGTTATAAAAAAAATAATCTATATACTAGGTTTCATTTTATACTTCAAGTTTTTTATATCAGGTAATTGGCACTAAAATTACAAATTTATATAAACAATCAGTAAAAATACAAAATTTAATGTTTAATTTTTAGTTCAAAATGGTCACAATTACAAAATACAGCAGTACACACTAACTAGAGTGATTATCTGTGGTCTCCTAATGAGGTTTTATAAATTTAGAATTTCCGCGAAAAGTGTAAGTAAATAAATTGATTAAAGGATACCAATGGCGTAAGGGAGTTTATAAAGTTAATGAAACCGAGCAGTCTAACGGAAGTCCCAAAGGGATGGCCTAAGTTTGTGTCCCTTGCTGTGCTTCTTATCTTGGAGAAAGACGAGCCTTATCAACGATTCCCTAGAGATAGCGTAGCTTTTTACGGATGGGGATAAGGACAATATTGAATGTAAACATTATATTTCACTTTGCTAAGTTTTCTTACTTGATAAAATACTTTCCTCGTCTGTATTAACAGTTATACATGTGATATATTTTGTATTTTCAATGTATAATATGTATTTATAAAACTTTTTATTATATTATTACTCCTAAAAGGAGCAATTCTTAAAACTCAAATATGCACTAAGTTCCAATGACTTTTATCACGTTGCTGTCTATCATAAGTTTTGAAAAAGATAGAAAATTTATAACAAATTCTAAATAAAAAAGTACAAAGAATATAAGATTTATTTTATTACTTATATGTGAGGTATTTATCCAAAATGACAAAAAAGGTGAAATGGACCATTACCTAACCCGGTTTTTTTTAACATGATATACATTGTTTACGTGTGCATAAGCTACCCACATTTTGTTTAACTACTCTTACAATTAACTAATACACGTTAGTATACAGTTATAAATACAGGTAGTGTTTTCTTATATTTAAATACCATTAAAAGTCCTAAGTAACTGAGCAATCTAATTTTTTTAAAGTTAGTCTTTTACGACGGAAAATTTGAATGTGTAATAAGCTTCGGGAAATTTTCTTCTTTAAATTTCAGTGAAAATAAAACACTGAATTCTGAGATTAAGTGAATAAGTAGTGTAATGATGTGACTTTTCCACTGTTTCATTAAAATAAATTATCCACTTACACAAACGTTTACGTGAGTTTAGCTTTCTTACATGTATTTCCTTTTCTTAAATTTACCTTGTATTTAACTCACTCTTACTTTGGTTGGTTATAAGGTCATTAATTTTACAACATCATTCAGTAACGGGTCTTTTTCCTTGTTCTGACTTCCGTTCTCCTACCACACTACTACTGGAAACAAGGTGGCGCCCTCGGATAGTACCGTTAACTGTTAACTCTACTACGCCGTTAACTTGTGAAAACCACACCTACCCTTCCCACCCCCTAGACTGAGCAAACTGGGACCGCTACATTTGGCGCTGTCAACTGGGACCACTACAATGTTTATAATTATATTTTAACGATTAATTTATTGGAAGTCATATTCAATAAACAAAATAATTTAAAAACTACTTACATTTAAAATAATTGGATATTTATTCGAGATATTCATTTTATTTTATTAATGCAGAAGAAGCGAAAAAAAACCAATGCATTTTGGTAAAGTGCAAAGGATTTTGAAACGAATTTACGTCCTTGGTAACCAGATCACGACACCGTTAAAAACATATTAAATCTAAAGATTTTCAAACTCACTAATTTACAATAGGTTAAAGTTCCGTAGTATTTTATTAGATATTTGAATAAGCAACCCCAAATCGTTATCATTAATAACAAAATGAAGTACATTTTACCAATGACTGAAATATAAGTAACTACATAGGAGTTATTTTGCAAATAGAAATGTATATATAATCCTCCATTAATATGTTCAACAGTTTTACTTTCGTGGTGTTTTCATGATTGCTAGAAATCGATTTAAACCATAGGAAAGGAATATTTTGGCCTCCAAAATTAAATTTAAGGCACGGTTTTAAAAGTATATTTGTGTAGTAGTCTGAGATCGCGCAATACTTTTCAATATTTTCAGTATTTAATTATAGATGTTTCTGAAGCTTAATGGCAAATTTAAAAGGTAAAAAGTGAAATTGAGATTTATAGGCATTTTTTCTGTTGGACTATAATATTTTTTAACCGATTTATGATACAAATTACAAAGATGAACAAACTTTATTAGCACATAAACGTTTGTGTAAGTGGATAATTTATTTTAATGAAACAGTGGAAAAGTCACATCATTATACTACTTATTCGCTTAATCTCAGAATTCAGTGTTTTATTTTCACTGAAATTCAAAGAAGAAAATATCTGAAGCTAATTACACATTCAAATTTTTCGTCCGTAAAAGACTAACTTTAAAAAATTAGACTTGCTCAGTTTACTTAGGACTTTAATGGTATTTAAATATAAGAAACATTACCTGTATTTATAACTGTATACTAACGTGTATTATTTTACTTGTAAGAGTAGTTAAACAAAATTTGGGCAGCTTATGCACATGTAAAAATGTATATAATGTTAAAAAAACCGGGTTAGGTAATGTCCATTTGACCTTTTTTGTCATTTTGGATAAATACCTCACATAAAAGTAATAAAATAAAAGTATACTTCTTTGTACTTTTTTATTTAACAATTTGTTATAAATTTTCTAATCTTTTCAAAACTTATGATAAAAGTCATGTGTCAACTTATGAGCAACGTGATAAAAGTCATTGGAACTTAGTGCATATTTTGAGTTTTAAGAATTGCTATTGTAGGAGTAATAATATAAAAAAAAGTTTTATAAATACATATTATACATTGAAAATACAAAATCTATCACATGTATAACTGTTACTACAGGCGAGGAAAGTATTCTATCAAGTAAGAAAACTTAGCAAAGTGAAAATATAATGTTTACATTCTATATTGTCCTTATCCCAATCCGTAAAAGCTACGCCACTCTAGGGAATCGTTGATAAGGCTCGTCTTTCTCCAAGATAAGAAGCACAGCAAGGACACAAACTTAGACCATCCCTTTGGGACCTTCCGTTAGACTGCTCGGTTCATCTAACTTTATAAACTCCCTTACGCCATTGGTATCCTTTAATCAATTTATTTACTTACACTTTTCGCGAAATTCTAAATTTATAAAACCTCATTAGGAGACCACAGATAATCACTCTAGTTAGTGTGTACTGCTTTATTTTGTATTTGTGACCATTTTGAACTAAAAATTAAACACTAAATTTTGTATTTTTACTGATTGTTTATATAAATTTGTAATTTTAGTTCCAATTACCTGATAAAAAAACTTGAAGTATAAAATGAACCTAGTATATAAATTATTTTTATAACCACTATTGTAGTCTGCATTTCGACTAAGAATAAGATGTAAACACATGCATTTCGAGTGCATAATTTTTTAATGCTAGCAGACTTTGCACATGTTATACGGAAGATTTCTATAGGTATAACTAACAATAACATTAACAATAACAGACCCTCATATAACTATTTAGAATTGAAAACTGTACGTATGAAGCCCAAGAATCTAAATCTATTGACACGAGGTTTACTAAGTGTACTCTACGATCAATACTTCCTAGAATATTTCTAGATATAGGTAACATGTTTTATCTGGCGTCTGAGATATCCGGTATTATGTCCCATAGTGACAAGCACTGTTTGTGAATAAATGTTCATTGTAATTACATTATATTTCACGCTTGTTCGTTTTTTTGTAAAATAAACGCTGAGCACAATAAAACAAAATTTAAGCCCGTTTTTAGGCGGTACAATAGGTCTTTGGAACTCTATAATTAGTGAAATAACCCATAGCAATAGAGAGATTACAGGAGACTTATATATTAAAGAAGACGAATTCGTCTAGAAGTATACCTAATTGAAGAACTCGTAAATTAACCTGAAGGAAATATTGCCTGTGTAAACTATACATAAAATGGATAAATATCCTTTACAAGAGTCTCCCATTAGTAACATAATTGTTGCCTATATGTAATTAGTAATAAGCAGATGATTCGTATAACAACAATGGGATAAACTTGATTGTTGTTAATATCATAACGGTTTCCAGAAACTATTAAATAATTTTTATTGTTGAAGGAGGAGCTCTGCTTATTGGAAAATGCATTTTAGTAGATAATAACTAGTTTATGCAATAAAATGAAAATTATAAAAAAACCTATGTGTTTATTTTATTACAACTACTAATCATATTCCGGTTTAATTGGATGGAGATTGGAGATGTATAGCGGGAAGAAAATTTACCAAATTTTTTTTCAGAATTTGAGTAAGACTTTATAGGAAAAGAAATTTAAATATTATTGTTTAGTAACCTGCTTATAAGAATGAATAATTATTTTTGAGATTTCATAATGTTCAATACGTAATCAAAAATACTTCCGGGTGTTAAAACTGGTACGAGGTATGTGGCAAAATGCATATTCCTTCACAATGGGCAATGTGAAATGGTGTGAAAACTTTATAAGGAGCTATGTACGCTCATACATCAAATGAAATGTAATATAACACATAATAATATGAGAATATGATTCTAAGAATACAAAATATTATGGCAATATTCTATTTAATCTATTTGCCCAAACAGTTTTGCGGGATTCTTTTAACTGTTTTTCTTATTCCCAATTTTAAAAATTTACGTTTGACATATAGTATAAAGTTTCAATTTTTTTACAATAATACAACAGCACCTTATTTTATAAACCTCTGCCTGAAATATAATTAACATTTATTAACTTTTGCAATAATTAAATGCGCCAGACAAATCGATGTTTCACCAATCGCACAGTTTTTCCTATTGGAAAGTTTGTTCAGCTTTGCTGGAAACGCCTGTCCGGCGTTTCGTATGCGATCTTTATTGTTGGTAGTGCTCAACCCCAAAATTGTGAGTTTCAAGGTGATGGGGGATAAATAACAACGCTGTTGTTTCTACAGTAAATGTAAAATTTTAGAAGAAAAAATATTTATTTTTGTATATTAGCCTAAAACATTAGGCTTATAACATAATATGAAACAGTTGTTATTTTTTATATATAGTGTATCACTCTGTGAATGACAAGAGTTTTACTTTTGTATCTGGTGGAGGGGAAGACGTAAATATTGCTATTGTGTTTGATGCCTGTTCATCTAACTGACCGTGAAAGTCTCATCTAGTTAAATGAGCTAGTAAATTGTATATTTAGACTTGGTAATGCTTTTTACATGATAATTATATTTGGGGTTTTTCCTTACTCAGAGTTTTTTTAGAGTTTTTAATTATTGTACAGTTATTATGTTACCTGATTAATAAACAGTAAACCTATATAGAAATTTCATACATGATTCGACATTTACAGATATCTAATGTTTGGTATGTCAATATATTTACACATTATGATACTATTTTTATTTAAAATACAATCTATATACTGAGTATTTAAAGATATGCACACGTTTAAGTAGTTTACCAGTAGGTTTATAGGTACACTTTCATAGATTTAAGTCAAAATTCTTAATTTTTTTAACTGTTTTTTTGAATCTGTCAAAGTATTTACACATTCACCAATTGATTACATAAGCCTATATATATATATATATATATATATATATATTATATGCACATTTGGTTTGCATATTATTTAAACGTATAAAGACATAGACCTTAGTGTAATACAGCATTGTTTACACAATTTTCGTAGTGTAAGTTATCGTGCATACCCCTTTTTCGTATATGTTGTTATTTATACACATTATAGTATTGTATATCAAGATTTACTACAGATGTGTAAGTAAAAGTTAGGATTTATACACATTTTTATAGTGGACATAATATGAATATCTTTTTGAAATGCTAAATAGAACTTCACTGTTGTCATTTATTAATAAGGAATACTGGTTATTTATAGCTTATTATCAGTTACTTTTAATAATATATTGAACGTCATAGCATCGTTTTATTAAAAGTATAATACGAGAAAATTTACAGAAAACGTTAAGCCACAATTGTTACTGTCTACTGAAGTGTGAACTTACCTTGGTTGACTGAACCAGTTATCTTATTTCTGCCTTCAATATCTTCAAAATATTCATTTCTGTAACTGTCTCTATAAATTAACCATATTAGAAAATTTTTTTAACATAATTTTATTGTGTACCAGAATTTACTATTATAATTTTATGCTCAAGTTATTTTAAACATTGTTATTTACAAGAGTTATTTACTTCCCTTTGAGAATGGTGTTATATACATTTTACACTGTTTCCACGAACTCCCTAATATTATTTTCCTTCACTTTTTAGGAAAAAGTCCTTTGAGGATTCCCTGACGAATAGTTCTCAATATATCCATTCATTTTGATTTTTCAGAAATGTAAACGTTTTATATCTATTTTTGAAGCACAATTTCAACGAAACACTGTATTATAAGGTTTGAAATTGCTTTCCTATTAAAAATTATTGCTTACACAAATTTATTTTTATATATGTTTTCAATTTTAATACTTTTCTACTCCAGCTGGTAAAATAATTGTGTATTTATCACATTATCGGTGTATTACTTGAGAGAATGCTTCTATACATGTAATTAAAAATTATATTAGCGTTAAAATGAAAAGCGAATTAGATTTAGCATTCCGAATTTAATATCTCCTAACATTTATTAATTAAAGTTTGGATCCATTGTTGAAATAATCAAACGTATTTGAATCCAGACCTTTTAACCGAATAGACGAAGCACATGGGGTTGAAATACCGCTGAGGTCGTAGTAATGAATACTCGATTTGCAAAGTTTACATATATGTTTAATTGTGGCAAATAAACATAAAAGCACAACTTCTAGATGTTCGGAATAAAATATTGTACTACGACGTTGCTGCCATATAGAGTGATACAGAACTCAATGATATCATGGGAATGGGCTTATTAATTATCTCCAATGTTCTATGGGAATTTTGCATACGAACTTAATAATTATTTACAACTTTAAAATTGTCTTCCCTTCACGTGGATGACGACTTACGAGGGCGGGTGTCAGCATGTTGGCTCTACATTGCATCTGTAGTCGAAAAAAGTGAAGATTAGGAAACTAGAAGTCCTAAAATCGAAGTTGAAATTAGATTCAGAGAATCAGTTTAAATAAGAGACTCGAAGTTACATCAGAGACTCGGTTGAACTCGCAGACAGGTCGCGTGAGATGCTACACGGCAACAAGGTGGTCAGCTACCAAGTTCACAATAGAAAAAATTAACATGCGTGCCAATTAGTTTATTAATTCACCAAGAATTTAGCTCCAAGAACATCGTATGTTACTTAATATATATTATATTAAATACAACTAAATAACGGTACAGATTTCCCCTGTTCTTTGTTTTCGCTAACCCTATTACTCTAAAATACATATATATATATATATATATATATATATATATATATATATATATATTCAAAATAATCAAATAAAAATTACTGTTCAGTATTACCCACATTCAAGTAAAGTAATACAACAATCATATAGCGCGGGTAATACTAGAGCTTCAAAAAAATATCGACAGATGGCATGGCAATGCACTTTTATTCGTACGTTCACTATCTTAAGTGGCGACTCAGCTGGAATAATCCCCGACATACCACCAACCAGTGTGGGTCTGAGCTACAGCCAGGTTTTGAATTTAGTTCTTCTTTGAGAGAATAATAGTATATAAAGCGAGAAAATATTATATCTGTGTAGTTTAGTGTTCGTGTAATTCGGCACCGCAGACGTACAGGGTACTTTACTCGTATTTAAATTATAATAAAACGTCAATAAATAGTCCAAGTGTACTTTTATCTCTTGATACAAAAATACGTTTACATATATTATGTACAGTACTGTTTAAAAAGCCTTGTAATTTACTGGAAGATTAAAAGAAACTTTTAGCCACTTAACTGGCGGTATAAAAAGTGTTTAGAATAATAAAAAAGCTACCTCTACCCAGGCATATAAATACGGAATATTGGATTCGTTCTTTACTTTAATCCACGAAATAAATCTGAAAAATGTAGTACCTATCGTACTCCTTTCATTCGAGTTCTTATAGTGTACTCCGTATCCTTAGTAAAATATTTATAATACCCTGTCCTTTATTTGATAATTCTGTTCATCTTTATAGTAAAATCTTTCTATTTCCACTATAAATTATTCTTTATACTACGTTTTATACTAACTGATATCTTTAAAGTAATATTTCGGTTAGGCCAATTACAATATTACTGTGCTAAAAGAGTAAATGTACTACTAATATTCCTAATGAAGATTCAGAAGATATAAATCAGCTAAAGTATTCCAATAAAATGGACCGGAGTTCTGTGCTTTTATAGATCGCAGGTAGTTTAGTCGGCCAAATTGACGTCAACAACATCTTCTATATTAATCCTCACCACTCGCATCGAAAAAAAACTCTTTTTTTACTGATGGGCCTGTTTCTAATAAAAGTGAAAGACCTTAACGATATTGTTTTTATGTCGTATTATCATAATATAGCTGTTCAATATTAACTAAGAAAAGAAGACGTTGTGCAATTAACTTAACACACCTATAATACCTGTTAAGTTGTCACATATCTGGTCTATCTTACACATTCACATATAGTTATTAAATATTTATTCTTAATCAACACGAGTATAAGAATTGTTTTTTAATGTGAAATAAGACCTCGTGCTTCGGGTGGTGATTAAGTTATTAGTAAAAAAAACAATTGCTTGGTTGCACAAACATTCACCAACATAGAAATCATGTGCAATTTGTAAAGAAGTGAACTTTCGTGCACAATATCTAGAATTTACTTTGGTTTGATTTCAAGTAATCGTCATAAACAAAATTTTTGCAGCTCCGCAATTAATTATTAGGATTTAGTAAAGCTTAGTCAATAATTAATTGGATCTTTTATAATAAAAACCAAATGTAGTTCCCTTTGAATATATATTTAATATTTTATTTAACTGTAGGACATTCGTTGTCCAATAATGTTGTGTAAAAAATGTTTATGTAATGACGTTTTTACAATATTTTAATCTTTACCTATCTGCTTCATAAATGTAAGATAATCTTTAATGTATGCACTCCCATTTTCACGTTATTTTTATTAAGCACTTTCAATACAAATACTATATAATCTATTTTGACAAATGTAAAGAAAATAATAGTCATACGTTATAGATCTCCTTATCAAATTGTTTAATTTACTAAACGTTTAATTCATTGAATGATATTTATTAGAAATGTTAGACACATAATAGAAGACATTTAAAGGCAGTCCGAATCGCATTTAACAACTCATACTAGTTTCCTATCATGAGTTTTTAATTGGGGAAAAACTTTTATAAGTTCAAAATGATAATATATTATTTTAAAGCATGTTTTTTTATTTGTTATTTTATCAATGAAAAAATCCTAAACTATAGGAACTAAATATAAGTTCCACGAACCTGTAAAACAATTCCTTAACATATCTTTTATACTTTATTGTTATATATTTTTAACATTAAAAAAGTTATTTTCTGCAAACACTAAATATATTGGGTAGGAAATCATTGTAAAGTAAAATAGTAATCTACCTGTTCTAGTTTCCTCCTGCACTATATGCAGGATTGTCTGGGCCTTCATCAGCTTTATACATACGAGTATGTCCTGTAACTTCCTTTTCAATAATGTACTCTTTTTATGGCTATAACTGATTTTTTAACTCAAAATTTTTTTAATTATTGCTTTCTGCATATTTGTAATATTTTAATCACATTTAGTGTCCTATATCGCTACAAGGAGGACATTTTAGAGGACAACAAGAAATAAGGAAGATAAATTAAATAAACATTTATTTTGCTAGAATTAAATGGTTTGCTAGGCGTTTAAGCAAAGTCCAATTTTAAACTAACTACTCTAATTTTAAAATATTCATGTAATTTTCAACTAAACTAATACCGCTTTGTTAGGTTTACAATGTTAAAAATATATGGTAAAAACAAAACAAAAAAATGCAAATGTTAAAATAATTTATTTGGTTCATTTCACAATTGGAAAACTATTAATTGACTAAAAATAAATTTTGGAAATGAATTCGTCACAATAAATATTGAGATAATGTTTGCTTTGAATAAAACGCAATATTATGTTTATATGTACCAAAAAGAGTAATACTTACTTAACGTATCAACAAGGAAAAGTACTACTCAATACAAGTCGTTTGATACACTTTACTAACATTGCATGCAAAATTTAATAGTCTATATACATAATTTCATTCTTTAAATGAGGACAAATCAGACAATCTGACTTGAAATCAGACACATAGTACAGAAACATTACAACCCCGGAGGAAAAACAGAAAATAAGGGTGCTATTATACTGATTGAAAGACTTAAATGACGCCCATTGAAATCCCATATATAGATTTGCACCTGAAATAAAACTCACTCTTCTATACTTGGCAATATAGTTTTCATGCCAAGCTTAAAGCCTTCAGATGAAAACATTTATGATTTTATCCTGCTTATAGTTAACTTGTGTAAAGTTTTAGCCAACTTCTGTTGAAGGACTGGCCTTATCAGCAAGATTTTGCATAAATAGAAATAACCTTACATATAAAAATGTCAAAGTTTATAGTTCAAAATTCGTTGTAGATATATCCGGCGGAAACGGTTACACAGGGTATTAATAGACATGCACACAGACAAAAATTTGAAAAATTTCCAGACCTTTTTGAAAAGCAAAGCAAAATACACAGCATTTTTAATTGATTTCTAAATTTTTTTCGATATAAAGTTTGCGATATCATCCTGAGTAATAGATTTTGTTAACAGCTCAAAATATCTGTTGGATATTTAATATATATTTACAGTATATTTATAAATAATAATTAAAGCAAACGGTGTATCGAAGGATACGATAGAGTATACAGAAAATGTATTCAATGATATACAACTAGTCATGTTTATGTAGAAGATAAATGTAAAATTGTTCACTAAAACTCAGGCAAATCCCAATGAATTGATATGAAGCACCATGTACCAATTACTATAATAGAGTTTAAACTCATACAATTCATGACTAAACGTAAGTTCTTTGGCTCAAACTCGTGCTAAAAAACAGACATGAAATTTTTCAGCACCTATTTCGTAAAAATAATAATAAAAATTATAATCTATATATTCAAATAATAAAAATGATAAACGTCATAACAACTGGACTATGCGAAAAGTTACCAGCATGGGTGGACAATTTGAAGCTATAGAAACATGATAGACATATTTATAAATAAGTACTCAAAGATATATATTGAAAACCTTTCTTATATATCGTATAAATAATAATACAATTGATAATGTTTTGTAATACTGACTATTTTAAACTTTTTTATTCTAATAGATAATTTGACTACGTAAAGCATTATTTGAAATATTATTTACTGCTATTAAGCAAAACTGAACTGCTCAATGCTTAATATTTAGCTTCGTGTGTGGAGAGAAGTATATTGGTTTGAACCCTTGTCTGGAAGAGAAGTACTGATGAAATGATAACCATTCATCATTTCTGGAGGATAGATTAAGAGCTGGAATGTCCTTAAAATCCAATTTTTGCACATTTTTAAAATAACAATTTTTAATAAAAATCATCGACCGGGAACTCGTGGTTTCCTTAGAATAGCATTGGTTTTATCAATAGGATTTATTTATTCAAACCCGTAAAATATTATAACCTTAAATAATTAATCATCTAGGATCACTTACACCCTATAAACATACAATATAATTTTTTTTTTTAAACAGGAGACAAATCTGTCATAAGAAATAGTCCGTTAGCTGTACTAGAATAGGTGGAGGTCCTAAATGGAGGGTATAAAAGGGTTAAAATATGAAAACTATAATTTTTGTAGCTTGAAAACTAAATACCAAAATGTTAAATACTAGTAAAAAATTACGGTCACTGTTAAACCAAGTAGGTAAAAGCTCTGAACGGAAATGTTTACGCTTAGTTGACGCTGCTATAACATGTATTTGCATGTCCGACCGCCAAATGTTAAGTGTGGGCCATTTTATGATATTCTATTTTGATCGTGAACTCTAGCGAGGGCGACTATCGATATATTTCTTGAACGAAGTTTCTCCGCATATATCAAGTATAACTAGGATAATGTGCTTTCATAATAGAATGTTGCTCTGGCCTTCTAGAACGTAAAGTTCAAGTAAACACATATTGCAACATAGTCGCTACCTATGTTTCTCTGCTCAAAACTGTGAACAGCTCTTGTACATCCAGCCTGGACGCCCTCCCACAGTATTGATGTAATACAGGTTAGTTATAGTATAATTTTAATAATATAAGAAATGAATCATCTGTTTGAAACTAAACTTAGGTAAATTTCAAATTAAGAGTATGATTTGTTTTGCTTTGTCCTGTGATATGTATTTTAGTGTTGTTCATCGTATTAATTTAATTGAGTTATAACCGTGTGTTTATATGTGTTTTATTGTGATGTGCTTTTGTATAGGTATAATTATATTTTTCTGCTCACCTTTATTGTGGTTGAGTAAATAAAAAAAAACAATTTGCATGTGAATATAAATGTTCTGTATTAAGTAAAAACCAGCTTTAAATTATACAAAAATATGAAATAAAAAACCCCTTTTTAACGCGAAACAAAGTATAACTACCGAAATAGCATGGGAACTCTTTAATTTTAACGAATAGGACATTCTTAGATTTTTTTAAATTAACAATATAACCACTTGCAAGTTTGTTGTAGGATTATACGTATTGGAACCATAACTTATGTTGTTTATTGAATGAGGTATTAATGTACGAATAGCTTAATAAATTAATGATGGATAGCTAAATAAAAATTCCAACGTTATATATTATGTCAAAATCATTTATGAAGAAATACTTATGGAGAGACATATATTGAACTAAACCGAAATAAGATAAAATTAATATAAATTTATTTGTTTATTTATTTGAGGTTATGCTAACCTTAGGTGAAACACACTTTAAGTATAAAATTTAAAAGAAGATTGATTCTTAAAAATACTTGCTCCGCCAGTAACTCAAACCAGGATCTCTCACTTGCCGGGGAAGTAAATACAATTATACAAAAGTTGTTTATTTCAGCCCACAGTCACATGCTATAACAGGCACCAGAAAATAATTACTAATACGTAAACTTAATTAAATATACAAGTGCAGTATATAAGCAAATATAAATCTGTAATTAGGTTTTTTAAATAATGCCTTAAAATTTAAAGATATGAAGATTTCTGGCAAACTTTTACGTGGTCGGTAAAAATATTTGTAAGTCACTTTAAAAAAAATTAATAATGTTTTTCAATTAAAAAACAAATTTTGGGATATATTTGTGTTATTTTAATTCAAAAGAACCATTTATCTGATACTCAATCGCAAAGTAGAGGAATGTACTCGTATAAGACAGAAAACATTCCTTGCATGTTGAAATATGATAAAGATTTTCCATTCCCCGGGCAGAATCTGTTGAAGATATATGAGGCTAAAGTCCCAAGTTTCAGGAAGTCGCTCGGAAAGAACATCCTAGAGAGATATTTCACTGGAAAAGGTTGAGACTTAGGGCCATGAATCTCCTTGCGATCCTACAGTTCTAAATATTCCGACTTGTATTATTTTTCAATAATTCTGATTTAGACTTAGTTTTATCCATCACAGTAGACTGTTAGAAAATTTAGTATATATATTTGAGCACAATACGAGTAATATAAATATAAATGAATTCTCTGAAGAGAAAATTAAAATTTTAATTTTAGAGATCGATACTACGAAAAAAACTAGACACTAATTGTGAAATCAAATTTTAATATAAAGTACAAGAATCCAGTTTATGGGTATACGACGCCAAAATGAACTGGTAAACTAATTAAGGTATAATTTAGGTTAATAGTATTGATTAAATAACTGAACATATTGAGAAGGAATTTCCTTTCACTAGAATTCATAGCGAAACACGTTTGAACCAAGACACTGGTCGTCATGCTTATTGTAATCATTTAGGTGCGAATTTCACTTAAGTAATCTAATGTTATTAAGTGATTTTTTAAAAATTTTCTTTTGCTCGTCATGTAAATGATGTAGATACATGGTTTAAGAATATGGCCTTATGGTCAGAATGTTGACAAAAGAATATTTGATTAAATACACAGTTTTTCTTTAGTTAACCTGTTTCTAACTCATAACAAATGTGAATAGAATATAAATAAATTAATAAAATGTAGCTCAATGAATCTTTGAAACGCTTTGCAAATGGTAAGCCTTAGAACGTATGAAGCAATTTCGCTAATATTTATAACATAGCCAAATAAAGAATACTGGTAATCTAATATTAAATGGCCAACCACTTCTGAGCTCTCAGTTTTATAGTTTACACGATGGCAATAATACATTGTAAATGTTATATGTAAAATGTAGTAATACGCCTCACTACATGTAACTTAATCCATTGACGTTGCATGAGTATTTCAAAGCTATAGCTCAATAAAAATCCTAAGATATTCTGTTTACATACAAACGTAAAAAAGTTAAAAAAATTACGTGTAATAGAATTTATTGTCTTAGACATGAATTTTCATGAAACAATTAAACCCTACTTTTAAAACCTTTCAATACATATCTCGCTACAATTGGATATTTTCGATTGGGTCTAATGTGAGTGTTTAAATCATAAAACTCTACAAAAATAAGTCATTATACAATGGTGTTGTGTGTGTTGGAATAGTGTATTTATTTTATTGACTTACTTTGTTGAAAGTTTGTTATTGACGATGGAAGGTATGAAAAGATTAAAGGATTTCGGACAAAAGCCACCGTAATGTGTTACTAAACGTATAACACAATACATCCATGGTAAGATTGAAACATGTAATAACATTAGCAACTTATAACAATTGGAAATGTCCTAAATCCTGTAATCTTTTAGTATTGACTTATATTACATGTACATAATTTTAAAGTGTAATATAAGGTGATCATCAACTAAGGTCTAAATATATATATATATATATATATATATATATATATATATATATATAATATATATATATATTATGTACATGTAATATAAGTCAATACTAAAAGATTACAGGATTTAGGACATTTCCAATTGTTATAAGTTGCTAATGTTATTACATGTTTCAATCTACCATGGATATATATATATATATATATATATATATGTCCCTATATATATATATATATAGGATTTTACATTAATATATATATATATATATATATATTAACTTGAGACGATGATTTTATTCTTCGTTTCTTTAGAGACATGTGGCAGGTAGCTCAGGAGGATTCTTTAAATAAGAATAGCCCTATATTCATCACGGGCAACCCTAATAAAGTCCATGTAAAGTTCACTACTGTTGTTTTAATAGTTTACGCGTGGAAGCTAAAACAAACAATCAATATCACTTTGGAATTTTATGATATTATAGGGATCAGGTTACATACGTGTGTTCATAAAATCTTAAGAGTTCTTCCACAAAAAAAAAATTGGTGGTATCTATGTATTTTTTTAAATTTTATTTTGGAAACATTTAATAATATATGTAATAAGATATAACGATATTCTT
Source organism: Homalodisca vitripennis (assembly GCF_021130785.1). Taxonomy (NCBI): domain Eukaryota; kingdom Metazoa; phylum Arthropoda; class Insecta; order Hemiptera; family Cicadellidae; genus Homalodisca; species Homalodisca vitripennis. The sequence continues at coordinate 19,542 of NW_025776714.1, forward strand.
TGTAATTTAGTATTTTAAAAGTTTTGATAATTTTCTTGTTTGTTACACCTTAATATATGGCAAAAAGTTGATGGGAATCATATGCACGTAGAGAGTATTTGTACTTTAAGAATTACTTTCTGATGATTAATAAAATTTTGAAGTATTATATTGAGATTGGGATTATATAATCGATCACAGGTGTAATTGTTCATACAGAATATTACAACGGAGGAATAAATATTATCGATTAAATACTATGCGTACTTTTAATACTCCCCCTAATCCCAGTCCGAAGAAACTAAGATACTCCAGGGAATCGTTGATAAGGCTCGTCTTTCTCCAAGATAAGAAGCACAACAAGGACAACAACTTGCACCCTCCCTTTGAGACTCTCCGTTAGGCTGCTCGGTTCATCTAACTTTATAAACTCCCTTACGCCGTTTCGTCCTTTTATCAATTTAGTTTTTAAACACTTGGGGATATTAACCGTTTAATTTGGTTAATTACACTTGGGGATAGTAAAAGTTCAAAACATCTATATTATAAAAAATCATAAATTCATTTTGATATCGTATTACTGTATTTCGTATTCGTGCTACAATTTTAAATGCAAATATAAATAATTAGTGTAATATTTATAATGCTTTCTTTGCAAATCCATTGACATACATCCATCCATTCTTGTATGTAGTTTACAGTGTTTCACAATTATTCTCACAAGTTTACATGTAGTAAAATGTATGTAGTATAAAGATTTATTTAAAGAACCATTACATTGATATTGAAAACTACACTTTCATTTTATACATGTTTTAGTAGGCCTTCATTTGAACATTATAGACTGTAAATTTAACATTATATGTGGTAATTTTTCCTTTTTTAAATATAGTAACACATTAGCCAACCTAAAGGAAAGTCGTATAAGAAATAGATATTCTCACACATTCATATAGGATTTTATACTGAAGGCTCATTTAAAACACGATGGATTTCAAAAATATATAACACAATCATATATTAAGTGTTATTCAACAATGAATACCTAATAGAAATTAAAGTTTATTAATCCACTGTTTCAACCAACTGCAGTTTTCAACTCAATAATGTATTTATCAGCTGGGATGTATTTTAGATTTAGTTGCGCTGTAATAAACTTAGAAAAGTAGGTTATGGATAAAATTACAGGTATTAATTTCATAAGGTTTTTAATAGAAAAATTTCCGGTTGCCCTTGTTTATATAGATATATGTTTGACAACCCTGATGAGTAATAGTATATATTTTTACGAATAATACTATAATAAAAATTTTATTTATTGCTAAGTATATATATATATATATATATATATATATATATACATTCATTAAATTTGTATAAATGGCAATAGCCGAATTTAAATTTATTTCAATAAACATTGAATCGCAAAAAGTACTTGCTCCGCCGGGACTCGAACCCGGATCTCTCACTTGCCGGGTGAATGTGCTACCATTACACCACAGAGCCCTCACTTTTTACGATTCAATTATTTTGTATTTGGCCGTTTCTTTCACATATGTGTTTAAATAACCAAACTAACATATGATCGGAAGACCAAATACCTGTCAAATGACTTTTATTTACATTCATTAAATTTGTATAAATGGCAATAGCCTAATTTAATTTATTTCAATAAACATTGAATCGCAAAAAGTACTTGCCTCCGCCGGGACTCGAACCCGGATCTCTCACACTTGCCCGGGTGAATGTGCTACCATTACACCACAGAGCCCTCACTTTTTACGATTCAATTATTTTTGTATTTGGCCGTTTCTTTCACATATGTGTTTAAATAACCAATACTAACATATGATCGGAAAACCAAATACCTGTCAAATGACTTTTATTTACATTCATTAAATTTGTATAAATGGCAATAGCCGAAATTTAATTTATTTCAATAAACATTGAATCGCAAAAAGTACTTGCTCCGCCCGGGAGTCGAACCCGGATCTCTCACTTGCCGGGTGAATGTGCTACCATTACACCACAGAGCGCTTACTTTTTCCGATTCAATTGAAATAAATTAAATTTCGGCTATTTTCGGCTATTAAAATATAAAGAAACGGCCAAATACAAAATAATTGAATCGTAAAAAGTGAGGGCTCTGTGGTGTAATGGTAGCACATTCACCCGGCAAGTGAGAGATCCGGGTTCGAGTCCCGGCGGAGCAAGTACTTTTTGCGATTCAATGTTTTATTGAAATAAATTAAATTAGGCTATTGCCATTTATACAAAATTTAATGAATGTAAAACCATATTTTTGTAAATATATCGATGGATTAGACCAAACTTATAAGAAATCTCTCTCTAACTAGCTTTTTCAGAATTACCATAACACTATGACCATTTTTAATATTGGCATCAAATGTAATATTTTTACAGCACTACGATAACTTTAGCTGAAAGTTTATTTTATAAAACGGGGATACAATAAAAACTTTTCCCTATTTACAAGACGGCAGGGAAGTGAGGTGAGGAGATATGTCAGCATCTCCCAAGCTTTCCTTATCCAGAATTATTTGCTAATAGATTTCTTTAAGTTGTACGAATATATCATATGGTTGATATAAATAGCTTAACACCTGCTGTTTGAAAAATATATTTATATCCGTACGGTTATAGAAGATCCAGACGGTTTGAAACACGAGTATAACACTCGAAAACATCGAGTACAATAACAAGGGTAAGATAGACGTATCCCTTGTTACATGGCAAACCAGATTCTCCGAAGATATTCTAGTCGTCTGATTAATTTAGGAACGGATGGACTTAAGTTTTAATTAGCCGTGATTTATGGCCCTTTCGTCTGGGTGGCGAAGCAATTTACGTTTGATATTTGTTAAAAATTTTAGAATTTGTGTAATTATTGAACTATTTTAGACCAAATCAAAGTGCAAAGAAATCCTGATGTAGGAGTCTATAACTTTCTTAGTGAAAGCACTTATGTAATGTGATGGACAAAATAATTTAAACTTTATCTTTTACTTTATATAGCCGATAAATAAAATTGAAGTGTTCATGAAAAAGGTTTTTTAAATCAGTTCAAATTACATTTTGTAAAGTAAATATATATATATATAATATATATATATATATATATATATATATATATATATATATACAGGGTGGACTGCCGGGAACCGGACGAACTTGCAACAGCTGTTACGTTGTTGTGTTACACGTTCTAGGGATATTGAGGTTATGTCATTGTTTTTGAGTAAGCTTTACCATTTTAGTCACGATGGATCAGTGGTCAGTTCAGCATCGTGTTTTTGCATATGACACATTTATAAAAAATGGCGAATCCGTTATCAAAACACAGCGTATCTTCCGACGCCACTTTAATATTGCGCTTAAATGGACACGTTCCAAGCCGGAATACATTTGCTAAGATGGGTGCACAAGTTTCAGAACAACAGGGAAACAGTATCAAAGAAAAAGCAGCCAACCGGTCCAGCAAGAACAGTGAGAACACAGACAACATCGCTAGAGTGAGAACTGCTTTGATGAGGAGCCCGGGTCGTTCTGCACGAAGACACGCACAAGAGCTACGCATGAAGCGGGATTCTGTCAGAATAATTTTAAAATCAGATTTGAAATTTCATCCCTATAAAATACAGGTGGTACAGCAACTAAAAAGAGAGGGACTATGGACAAAGAGAAGATTTCGCAGTACGTATGCAGGTGTTGTTTACTGATAATCCTGATGTAATGATGTTAATGAGCGACGAAACTCACTTCCACTTAAACGGTTCAGTGAACAAACAAAACTTTACGACATTGGGCTCCTGAAAATCCACGTAACTTTCATGAAAAACCACTCCACTCTCCAAAAGTAACGGTTTGGTGTGCTGTAGGCCACTTTGGGATAATTGGTCCGTATTTTTTTGAGGAAAATGGAGTCACAGTAACAGTGAATTCTGCACGCTATGTTTACATGTTGGAAACATATCTCAAGCTACAACTTCGGAGGCGAGGAATAAACGTGAAAAATGTTTACTTCCAACAAGATGGGGCTACAGCGCATACTGCCGCTGCATCGATGCGAGTTGTGAAGAAGATGTTCCCTGAGGGCAAGTTGATTTCACACGTTTTGGTGACGTGCCGTGGCCGCCGAGGTCACCAGATTTGTCGCCCTGGTTACTATTTTCTTATGGGGGTATTTGAAAAGCTCGTGTCTATGTTCAACAAACCACGGACATTATTGCAGCTAAAAGATGCAATCACCGAAGAGGTGAATTTGATTGGACAAAGAACATGTTGGATGAGAGTGCGTAATGATTTTCTCCAGAGGTTGGAAACCTTTATCCAGGTTAACGGCCATCACATGCATGATATCATCTTTAAGAAATAAACCCAAACTAGGATAAAAGGTTCCATAAAACATATATTTTTTGAAATGGTATGCTTTCACCAATATATATTGCACAATTAATTAATTTTACTATATAAAATAAGGTTGTACTATTCATTTAAAATACGTCCGGTTCCCGGCAGTCACCCTGTATATATATATATTTATATATACATATATATATATATATATATATATATAAACTGCATATCCTAATAATTGTGATTGGTTTAATTACATAAAACACACACACACACAATTATACTGTGTGTGTATATATATATATATATATATATATATATATATATATATATATATATATATATATATATATATATATATCATATATATACATATGCGATTCACAGCCAACCTTATACTCTGCCTTTTTAACTTCAAATTTTTAATTATTAGACGGTGCCAATATCTCTAAGCCCGATGCAATACAGGGCATGCCCTTGCGGCCCATTCTCTCATCTCACGTCATTATCATGGTCCCTTCGTTAAGTCCACTTACTCCAAAAACATATACTTTTATTAAAATATACTTTTTATTATAATACTAATACAATACTTTATGTAAAATTCTATGTCACAAAATATACTTTCAATTAAAATAACTTTTGTAATGGTTAAAAATGCCTCAGACAATTTTTCACTAATTGCACAGTTTTTCTTGTCAAGGTGCCAGACCTGTCGGAAAGGCCTCTCCAACGTGTTATATGCGCTCTATATTGATGGTAGTGCTCACCTCAGCATTTTGAAAAGCCCTATATAAGTGATTAGGGACTAAAAACAACATTGAAATGTTGTTTCTATATGACCAGCTTAAATTTTAAAAAGAAATTCTGTAGGTATATACACTTTAAATTTATTCCTGGAAGAACATACTATAATATAATATAAAATCCTTTATACCGATCAACTAAAACATTTTCTACGCTAAAATACTCTTTATTTATTACAACCTCTAGAGTTAAACATAACCACTCTTTTTGTTTACTTTAAAGTTAAAAGAAGTTACAAATTAGGAACTAATGACCTCATTTCATTTAAATAACTAATTATTTAGCAGCTTTTGTTTGATATATTGATTGCAATAAATTAAAGCAAGCTCTAGCACTTTGTAACAAAAGTTCTTTTCCAATCCTGAATTATATGCATAGAAACATCGTAAACATTTTTTATGTATTTGGAGATGAAACAAAATTTAATGAAGTCTCAGAAGTTTATGAATTATTACATAAGTTAAATATATCATCCAAGGAATAAATCTGTTATTTGTAAAACGAGTCTGTAGCATGTAGTCATATCTCATTAGCGTAAAGACAAATGTAACTGTTATCATGTAGTAAAGTTTGTTTGTTAAAAAGAATTTCACTGATCATATTTATATTAAGTTTGGTATATTTTCGTCCGTCTGTCCAGACAGAATATAGAAAATTAAATAACCAGCATGAATCCTATTTTTTTTATGAAATGAACACAGGGATCTATTATGTTATCTGTCACTTCAGAGGATTTGGCTGTGTTACTGAACATTTTTATATTGGTCCTATTTGTTACCTTTATTACAATTACAAATATTAGAATAAATAGATGTGTTAAAAATTTCATTTTACTAATAACAGATTTTAGCATGTAATATACCAACACATAATTGCTGTACTATCCCCAAAACTAAAATGTTCTCATAAATGTAAGAAAGATTTGCTACATTTTTAAGTTTATTAGTATTAGTAAGTAAGTGCGTAGACACTTCATCGGTGCTTTGTTATTTTGACGTGAACAACGTCTTAAATTAGGTTGCGGCTCGGAGCTCAACTCATGAAAAAGTGTAAACGCCCGGTAAACGTTACGATGCCCGTCCAGTGAGGGTCCAGCCGCTACGGGAATACCCGCACGGAGGATAAAGCAGATAACCTGTTATGGGTCCTCGCCGCAACGGGATAAAGCAAGATAACTATGTTCATGTTCTCGGTGAGAATGTGGAGGAGAGTTGTCTTAGATCATCGTCTATATTACAAACAACTTACAAACAATAAAAGGTAAAATTAATATATGATACACCGATATTCTCATTATCCCCGTAAACACTATGATTTGGATTATTGAGTTAATTTGTTAGAACCATACAAAAAAGTGTTGAGACAACTGAGTTTTTATAAGGTCTATGTCGCATAGCGTATTGACAAAATGTTGATAGTGTTAAGTAAAATTATTAGATTTTAAGATCACTGCTGATGCAATCAATTCGTAATTATCAGTCGATTGAGAACAGAAACATGCGCGTAATTTGCTAGTTTCAAACGACATTTAAAAAATAACAAAATTATTAACCTTCTAACCTGTCATCAATACAGTGCGACCAAACAAACGAACTAAAGCCGTACCAATCACCACGCGCGGAGTATAGAGAATTTAACTAGTGTTTAATGCAAAGAATTTTCAAATTCTCCCATATTTTAGTAAATGTTTTTAGTTCCAACTGTTAACCATGTTACAATAAACAAAATTGTAATTTAATTTCAAAAAAATATTATGTACCAAATGGTTTTTAGTAAACAAAAATATAATTTCTAATAGTTAAAATTTGTGCTAATTCTCTTATTTTTTTACATTTCAAATTCCTTTGTTCCTATTGTCTAGCAATTTAATAATAGTTCATAATCAATAAATATTCTACCGAGAAAAAAAGACGTTTGGTCACGTAAAATCTTCGCCCGTTAAAACCGACTTATATTATAACAGGCAACCATAATTTTTTACTTTTTTAGCGCAGTGCTTATATCGTTCTGTAATTATAAGTAAAACTATACTGTTTTAGATCTGAAAAATAAGCTAGTAATGCAAACAAATCATTCCTAAAAATAATGCAAGACTTCGTTGAGTATCTAGAACTAGCTGTGAGAAATAAAAACGAAGTGTTTTAGTTGGACAGCTATAATTTGGATTGTGCTAAATGGAATGAGTTCAGTTTTAAGAAGTTAATTTTATCTATTTATATTTCGTGCAAAGAATTTGGCTTAATATAGATCATTTTCTACACTCTAAGAGTAAAAAATCTATTATGAGGGTCGATTAAAATTTTAAACCTATTTGAAAAATCTACCTAAACACTCGATTGCTACATAATACGATATTTAGGTTGATTGTTTTTATCGTTTAAAAATAAAATTTATAATCTAACCATCATTAATGACTCGTCATTGTTATCATTTGAACATATCTATCATCTAATTTTCCGTTTTAATGTCAATCTATCTTATAACAAAGAGTAAAGTAATTTAAACATTATTAAACATTTCAAATTAAAAAGAGTTTCCTTGGAAAGTTAATTTGTTAGTAGTACGGGCTCCACGAAAACTAAAACCAATTTCTATAAACGCCAGGTATATTGCAGTCCTACGCAAATAAATAACACAACTAAAAATAACATAAATAAATACATGTATAATTATGTTGTCATTAAGGTTTATCGTGTACTAAAAAAGGAATATTTTTTAGGATGACTAAAAAGAATACTTTTGGGAATTTTTAACATCCACCGATGGCATTGCAGATTTATGTAGATGTATGTGCAATAGATAGTCATCATCGCCAAGTTTCTTCGACGTTCATCTCTTTTTGTTGATTCTCTCTTAGCGTGTTATGTTTTTTTTCGAGTTTAGCTTATTATCTGTCCTAAAGTTTCTCCTTCTATACGAATGGCTTTTCTTTCTTCAATAAATCTATCAAAAAAGTAGCTGAATATTTAAATTTTAATTTTTCTTTGTTAAATTACAGACTGCCAACATAATGATAATCCAAATTTTCAATACTGACATCTGCCTATAAACTATCCTGAACATATAGAACATAACTTAGTTTTTAAATTGTTTTTGTAATAACCTTGTATTAGCTCTTATTCCCTAATATCTGAACTGGCCAATTTAGTCTGAGAAAAACAGGTTAGATATAATTGAGTAACAAATATGTTTTAACGAATACACTTCTTCTGATATGGCTTCGTAAAAAAAAACAAAACAAGAATGATGCGTTCTATGGTTTAAACTGAGTCACGTAAATTCATGTAGATGGTAAGTTAATTCGTTTGAAGTGTATCACATCTGGAATGACCTGAAAAACATGTTTCACTTTTGTATTCTCTGGTGGAGGGAGATTCTAATTCTATTGCTATTCTGTATGATTCCTGTTCATCTAACTGAGAACGTGAAAATCACAGAAAATGAAATGAAATTCCTTACTATGTATTTGAGTTTAAATTCTTCATATGTTTATTACGAGTTTCCTACTTTAATAAACAGCTAAACCTATATTATTAATTGTTTTCTTTATGGGATATCTAATGTTTGTATGTCAATAATATTTACACATTCTTATAGTATTTACACATCATTTCACCGTAGTTTAGTGTATAGGTTTATAATTTGTATTTTCTTAGATTTAAGTCAAACTTTTATCTATTTTTAATTGTAATTTTTTTTAATTGTTGTTGTGATATTAGTAAAAAAGTGGTTTTAAACAGTTAAGTTATTATATAAAGCCCATATCTATACTCACATTTGTTTTGAGTTATGATTTCAACGTTAAATGACAATATTACTTATTGTAATACCAGCTATTTACATAAATAATTATTCCTTAGGTTCGTAAGCTATCCATGTAATGCTCCATTTTTACGTTATTATGTTGTTATGTAATACAAATCTATAGTATTGTATATCAACTGATTTACCAAAAGATTTGTTAAAGTTAAAAGACAGCATTTTTGATCCACAATATTTATACTGGACATATAATATGCATATCGTCTTTAGAAATAGTATTTAAAGGAAATTTTACTGTGTCATTTATCCAATAAAGACTTCTGTTTATTAATAGCTTTTTTTTTTTATTATTTTGGTGTCTCAGTTACTGTAATAATATATTGAAAAAGTCACCGCAGTCATTTGTATTAAAAGTTACAATACGACAAAATATAACAGAAAAACGTTAAGCCACAAATTGTTACTGTCTACTGAAGTGTGAACTTTACCTTGGCTTGACTGAATCAGTGTATCTTATTTCGTGCCTTTCAATATCTACAAAATATTCATTTCTGTAACTGTCTCTACAAATTAACCATATTTATGAAAATATTTGTAAACAAAATTTTATTGTTGTACCAGGAATTTACTATTATAAATTTTATGCTCAAGTTTATGTTAACCATTGTTATTTATAAGGAGTTATTTACTTCCCTTTGAGAATGGTGTTATATACATTTTACACTGTTTCCACTGAACTCCCTAATATTATTTTCTTTCACTTTTTTTTGAAAAGTTCCTTTGAGTAAATTTTTCCCTACGAATAAGTTCTCAATATATCCATAAAATTTTATTAATTTTTTCAGAAAATTTAAACGTTTATATCTATTTTTGAAGCGCAATTTCAACGAAACGCTGTATTATAAAGGATTAAAAAATATTGCTTTCCTATTAAAATTATTGCTTAGACAAATTTATTTTTATATATGTTTTCTATTTTTAAAATACTTTCTTATTCAAACTGATTAAAAATAATTGTGTATTTATCTCCATTATCAGTTTTCATTCCTTTAGAGAATTGCAATCTATAAATGTAATTAAGAAATTATATTTGCGGTTAAAAGTAGAACCTGACGAATTTAGATTTTCGCATACCGAATTTAATATCTCCTAAACATTTATTATATTAAAGTTTTGATCCAATATTGACATAATCAAACGTAGTTTGAGGATTCCAGAATCCTTTGAGCACCATAATAGACGAAAACACGTGGGGGATATTCAAGACTGGTTTTTACACTCCACGCTTAGCACACTGTCAAACACACAGCCGAAGGTGAACAGTCTCTTGAAACAACTGCTACATTAAAACAAGGTTAATAACTGTTTTTTTAGAATTTGCGTTAGTGTTGACTCATGTTACAATAAACAGCAGGGACAAGACAGTTACTGATTTTATTATATGTAAATTTGTCATACAATCTGGTAAAAGTAAAACATTAGAGACCTCCTAGTTTGTATTATTGGATTTCTTTTTTTATTCCCTTTAAAATTAGGGGTTTGTATTTGACAAATGTATTAGTTGCTCCCATTTATTACCTCCCTTATAGAAAAGGGGGAGCAAAATTTTCAACCACGTAGAAAAATAAAAAAAATATGATATAATAGGTGAAGTTCAAGGTTTCACATTAAGGATAACTCGGGTCGTTTAAAGATTATATCCAGGTGGTGGCCAGGACATAAAAACTCACTCTATATATATATATATATATATATGACTATATACTATATATAAATATATAAATAATTAATCCAAGATTTAATATGTTATATAAGTTAAAACTTGCATTATATAACGTATAAATCCCCCCCCCCACCCCCCCCCCCCATTGTCAAAGAAACTTCAGAAATGAAGTTTTACAGTACTAAAATTAATGGGATATTCGGTCAATCAATAACTAAATTATCCTATTCTACACAGTATGATGTAATATAGAGAAACAGTGATAAATCACTCTCCGGATATGATGAATGGTTATCATTACTTCACTGCTTCTCTTCTAGAACCGGGTGAACCTGAATACCGAACCCCGCACTCCCAGTTGAGTTGTCAGCTTCAACGTTTTTTGCTTAGCGCCTATTAATATATATAACTATTAATATCAATTCAAATAGTGTTGTTAATTGTACATTCATTCATACACAATTAATATTTCAAGACGTTTATAAACATACAAATTTATATTCTGATCACATTACATTAGTTATTAAGACAAATTCGGTAGTTAAAAGGTCAGTTACAGACTAATTAATTCAAAAAAAGCTTTTGTTTACGTAGTGCAATGGTAAAAGCAAGCTTGCCTGTATAAGTTATGTGAAAAAGTTGCATCGATACAAAGTAGGTTTAGGATTAGCAGTAATTAAAATTGTAGGTTTAGAAAGCATTTATAAAATAGTGTTCGGTCACTTTCCACCCAAACAATAGTTACAAGTTCAACACATGTTTTAATGTTTGTGCGCCTTTCACGAAGAAAAAGTTTGTCACTACGGAAGTTTTCAACACCCTGTAATTTAAGTTGTATTATAGAACTTTAAAAATTCCGGAGTACTAATCACAATCTCAGTTACCCGTCGGGATCGACTAATTTTAAAATGTAAATCGTTGTATTTTGGAATTTAATAATTTGTATAAGTTTTCTTTTTTTTCCGAACCAAGTAAACAGCAAGAACGAGATATATCCTAAAAAACTTAAGGTCTATTTAAACAAACGTGAACTGTTTTAGGAACTACCATTTCAAGAATAATGAAACATCACCCCAAAAAATTAATTCTATATGTAAGAAAGTTTAGCAAAGTGAAATATTACGTAATACTCTCCTAATTTCAGTCCGAAGACACTACAATCCTCCCGGGGATCGTGATAAGGGTCGTCTTTCTCCAAGATAAGAAACACAACAAAGACACAAACTTGCACCGTCGCTTTGGGACTTACAGTTAGGCTGTTTGGGGTCATATAACTTCCCCTAAGCTGTTTTCTTCCTTTAATCAATTAAGTTACTTAAACTTTTGGGAAAATTATAGTCGTATAGCCTAAAAAGATATAATTGAACTTTATAAATGCTTAACATATTGTTAAATACAGTACCTTGTACCTGTGTATAGTTTGGGAACAGTCACTATACATACATACATGGAAGTCAGTGGGAAAATATATTAGTTTTAACAAAACATTTATATACAATCATTTGTATTCAATAAGTACTCAAAACATTAGCAAAGCTGTAGGAAATATAAATTTTAATATATAATATCGTACAGGTCTTATTTAAAAACAGTAATAGATCATTGGAGTATTAAATTATTAATAAACAATTAGAAATATTTTCCGGTAATTCACATTTCTCTTCATGTTTTATAATTTACATTTCATGTTATTTACTTTAAATTTATTCCAGTACAATAAACACAATAACGCTTAAAAGACCCTAGGTTTTATTTAGAGATATTTATATACTTATTTAGAAGTAATTTTTATTTTAAATGTTTTTAATCCACCTTGGGTGAAAACTCATATATGTAAATAACAACTTTCCACGTCCCTTTAAAAAAAAGTTTAGGCATTTCGTTGTATTAAACTCCTTTAAAATCCTGGACATGGCAAAGTCTTATTTTCCTTAAATAATTTGTATTCTGCACTCTAAAACAAAATCAGATATCACCACCGCAAATTAAAAAAAACTATTCATATTTATTATATTTGAGCCTGTTTCCTGGAACCCTGCCGTAGACTATTACTGAAATTTTAAATACTTTATGTGTCCTACTGTATTCTTAATTTAGAATTTCGATTGTGTGTCTTTCTAAAATTTAATTTTGCATCATTCTACTTAATCGTTTGAACTCGTTAAACACCGAGTGTGTTGATGTATATTAAATTTAGTCCTTTTTCAGCACTACCTCATTACAAGATTTGTAATTTTATCAAAAGTTAAAAATGGAGTTGTCTATAGCACAATTCAACATGAATTAATACCTTTTTGTATTTTGTGTAATTCCCTTTCCCAACTTCTGTTTTCATAATACACACACGTTAAAATGTTACTCAGGTTTTTAATATATATTTTAAATTACTACGTTAAGGGGTGTAAGGTATAGGGGTTTGAGTTTTTATTTTTAACTAGAATCGTTTATTTATAGATTATTTACCACAATCAGCGTCATGCAAAACTATTATCTAATACACTTTAAAAGTTTGAAATATATTGCCAGAAGAGATTTTTCGGATTGGAAGCAACAAAATAAATTTTCGAGTAGTGTTCCACAGCCACCAGGATGTATTAGTTGATCTAAATGTAAGATATCGGTAAAAACATATCAAGGTTATCTGCATCGGCAGTTCGTTGCAATTTTAATTTAATCTTCACAATATTTTACTTTGTTTACTTGAAATTGTGCTTATTATATTTTTTTAGTGCAGTGTTCACCCTTTAATGCAAGTACAAACTGATCTAATATTATTGAGTGATTTTTAAATTGTCGTCTCACTCGTCATATGATATAGGTACATTGTTCAAGGATAAAACCTTATGCGTCTGATTGTATTGTATTTAGTTGGCTAAAAACAAAATAATTGTTTAACTACACAATTTGACTTTTGTGAACCTATATATATAAGGCACGAAACATTTATTATTTACATCATTCATATAGATAAAAAGTTATCGTTTAAAACCTTTGGCTGAATGGTAAGAGTAATTTAATGTTGTCAGTTCAACCATTCCTGCGATCTCAGTTGTATAGATTACTCGACGGCAAATAATACATCAAACGTTATATGTACAAGGTAGAGATACACTACAACCCATGTTATAATCTAATTAACTGATGTTTACATACAATTTTTATATCCGTATAACACATTCTTTCCTGAGATGCTCTGTGGACAAACAAAACCAACAATAAACTGTAAAAAAAGGAATTTGAAGAAATTATGTATGACAGAGTGCATTCATGTAGAAATAAATGTTCATAAAATTTTTAAAGCCTAATTATGAAATATTTCTTTCCACATGATACATTCAAATAGTTTAGTATTAAAATGGGTTTAATATGAATGTTTAAATTATAAATATAAACACAAGAAGTGTCTATAAAATCGTGTTGTGTATTTTGGAATAATTGGGCCTCGTGTATTAATATGTTACATGTTTAATACTTTTATGGTTTATTTAGTTTGTCTATAAATGTAATAGTTTAGATTTTTATCTCATTGCCATTAATTACCGCTAAATCCAATATAAAAATATTCACTAAGTTTCAGCTACATTGCACTATCAACGAAATCGGTGTTCCTCATATGGAAATAAATTTTCGTGTAAAATCAAAGGGTTAAAAGTAAGTTTTTAGATTATTACTTTTAGACAGGCCTACGAATGATAGGCTTTACTAGAGCTTAGTCAGTAATTAAATAGTTTAATCTTTTTAAAAGCAAAATATAGAATATAAATCATTAAATTAAATATGTCCATGTACTTCTCATCTTTTAGGTTAATGTAGAAAACCCGTTGAACAATAATATTTTGGATAATCTGATGATGCTTAGAAAGTAGTTTAGCATTTATTTAACTGCTTCATAAATGTACAAGCATGGATCATATATTCACATTTTCATTTCATCCAAACACTGTAAATCTATTTATTTTATATTCTTTTAACCAAAATAAAAGAAACGATTGAATAATATTACGGTATGTGATGTAGAAATAAAACATGTAACATAAAGAATATTCTTTTGGTACCTGTGATTGATTAAATGCTATGTATTATAAATATAGCATACCTCATAGAGAATATGTAAAAAAATAAGGCGCGAGGGTGGCTTAAAAATAGGATTACACCATACTGAAACTGGAAATAAGAAATTAAATAGTTACTGTATATTGAGGTGGGTTGATAAACTAGTTTTTGTTTAATCTATAATACTCTCTGAATAATATACTAATTATGATAAGGTCACTTTAAATGCATATAAAATATTTTATATTGTAGTTATTTACAAATCTAATTGTATAAATTTACGTGAGTAGTGTTCTGTTTAAGAAGTTTTAAAACTCTTTACGCACGTATTTGGCCAAATATATAATAGTATCAATATGTTAAAAAACAACATTTTATTGTTAAAATACTAATATCTCCATGCAATAATTAATTTTAATTTTACCACTTTTTATGTTTAAAAAGTTGGTTATGGAATTATTTTACAATTTTTTCAATACATGTTAACATTATAATATTAACAAATTAATTACATTTTTGCTACACTTAAACGATTTTTATACAACTTAACTATCTTGATAAGGGTTGATTCAATGTGAATGTTGAGTTTGGTAAGAATTCAACATCCTCTTAGTGCAGGGGCTGGAATAAGGTTTTTAAGTTCTTATGAGGAAATCCGTAAAAATAAGGCGACAAAGAAGTCAATAATAAGGTGCTTAAAACTAAATTTTATTAATGTCAATACAAATTACATTGTATTAAAATTAATGACCTTGAATACACAATATAAAGGAATCTAGGTGAAGAGCTATCTAAGTTGAGAAATCTAAAGTCTAAAGTCCTTCATAAATAGAACTCAAGTATTTATAATGAAATTACTGAAAAATTACTTTTTATTACTTAAAAATAATATTCACAATGAAAAATTGTTTTTACTGTACATTTTTTACTAATGAATATTGTAAACTTTGTTACATTCTAACGGATAATTTATTTAGGTATATCACTATTTGAAATCGCACTAATCAAAAATGTTCAACCTAACGATTCGTTTGCGTGTGTGTAGAGCGGTATACAGGTTCACCCTTGTCTTGAAGAGAAGTACTGATGTAATGATAACCATTCATCATTTCAGGAGAGTGAGTTATTGCCGTTTCTCTCAAATTCCAGCATTCTGTATAAAATTACATCTCCGTTTTATGACTAAATGAACTCCTTCATACGTGTAGTGAAAGTAGTAAAATATTAAATTGTTCTTCCGATGACATGATGGTTTATTCATTTTAAAACGTTTGATACAGAGTAAGTTACATTCAGAAAAAAATTACAAACCGTGAGTGATTTTTGGTACAACGGTAACTTTTTTACCACGATACGAATATATCCTGGTTTCTGGATATATCAGTTTTTATATCACGATATGTAAATCATTTGTGAATCAATCTTAATTCTAATTATATATATTTCATGAATGTTTATTTTTGGCACATCATACGCTATATTAAATAAACAAAAAAATTGTAGGAATATTGAACTTGGTACAATTAGAAAGAAAATTGGTTGTGATATTTGATCAATATTTTGCCATCAGCATGAGATTAATTATATGTATACAAAATATTATTAAATATTTCAAAATCTTTTTTGTCATACTACAAGAGGTTTAAAGCTAATAAAGAGGCTAAAAATATCAAGTTTAAAAACTTTTTTTTGTTTATAAATAATGCTTAAAAGATAACATGAGTGAATGGCCTGTTTTAAATATAGCAAATGTTTAGTTTTCGTACGAAGAATTTTGTTGAAAATAAACATTAAAAAAAATTATATTTTATTGAAATTGAGAGTTTCTTAAGTAATACATAATGAAACACACGATACTATATGCAGTTATAACTTATAAACATGTGTAAAAATAACTTGTATAATTTTATATTTAACCGTTCATATTTTACGATTTTTTAAATATAAGTGGTTACCAACTTAACCAACTCGTCTAGGACAACTCATGGACCCCGCCGACTTATCCATGGATGGTGAAACCACAAATACCTGTTCTCACTTTCCGTATGCTAAGTTATGTCTATTTTTTGGTTTGTGCGTATGACTGCAAAACGTTCTCAATATAATCACCTTTGACCTCACTTGGGAGAATAATAATAGTGATATTCTTGTTTGTGTAATGAAATTACCTTAATATAAAAAGTTATAATAAAAAGCATGAAACACCAGCTTTTAAATGTACCTCTAAAAGTTATTGGACTTTAATAATTTATTTATTGTTTTAATAAATAATTTTGAAAATGTTTTACAAATCAAGTGTAAAATTAGTAACTGCAGTTCCAGATACCTTTTAGAAAACACCCAATATATGGTTGTGTGGGTTTGTCAAAAAGTGTCTACTTATGTAGCATGCAATCTTTTTTCGGCTTAGTATATTTCCATTGTTATATTTTCGTTTACATTGTTCATAAAATTAATAAATATATTCATATTTAAGACTGAGACATCAAACAAAGCGATCAAAAATGTACTCCCGAATAAGGATAAAACGTCTGTGAAGATATGCAACATTTTAGTATGCATTATAATAAGCTTTGTGTTAATAAGCTTTGTTGTATTTCGGACTGTAGTCTGGGAAATAATAGCTCGCTGAAACATTAATATTAGTATTATTATTAATATAGAAATCAAATGTAATATTTGTACAACACTACGATAACTGTAGCTGTAAAGTTATTTAAAAAAAAACAGGGAGGCAATAAAAACTTTCCACATCTACAAGACGGCAGGGAAGTGAGGCGAGGAGATATGTCAGCATCTCAGTCCGCCCACCTTTCCTTATCCACAATTATTAGCAAATAGATTCTCTTCAAGTTGTACGAGTATGATACGTTTTATATGAAACATATTTAAAATATGCTATAGAATAAATGGAGAGGCGCAGGGTTTAAACAGAATTCAGTAAATCATCCGCTCCTTAATTTCAATTTTAAGAACCAAGCTAAAGTTGCAGCGAGCCTGTGAGAACTGTAAGTAGAATTTTAAAACAAAGTGCAAATTTGATGGTATATAAAATTATCAAAATTATATAACTATCTATATTTATAAACAAAAAAAAAGAAAATAAGAGTTATAAGAATTATTAATATGACCCAATTTCTATGCAATATGTTATGATATGTGATTAAAGATTGTAGTAACACGTAAACCAATTTATCGGAGAGGGGATCCTATTGAAGTTGGTATCCATACATTTCTCTGTTATAACGCTTATAATGTGCTATATTGTAGACTCCTATGATAAAACGGAAGTAGGCATGTCTAAAGTGCATATTTTAGCTTAAATACAAAGGACAATAAAGGTTTCTATAATGCTTTTTGCGAGACAATAACATCCAAGCAAACAAATAAATAATATTCACGATTGCGATTCCTTATAAAAGAACATAAATATATGTTTCTACGCAAGCCACTTGACTCGCTGTCTTTGTTTGTATCTTTAGTATTTGTTCTTAGACAGTAAACATATCTAAAAAACTGACACTATATCGTGTATACACTTACCATCAAATCTCTATTAGCTACATGAAATTTATCCTCCAGGTTGCATCTAATATTTTGGATTAGGATATTGGAATATATTGCTATTACTTTAATGTGGAGTGATATGCAGTTCAAAATTATTGAGGAGAAAATTTCGTGCAAAGACGGGGGTTATTGCTTTCCTAATTAAAAAATAGATATTAGTAAAAAAAAACAAAATGGGAATAAATTTTATGTTATTGCAAAGCATATGTTTATTTACATGAAACTATTAATAATTACATTGCGATTTCTTAAGTGAAGATAGGATATATATATATAATAACAAATTAGACTTCTTAATTTAAATTTCCTTTAATATTTCGGCTTTGCCGTTTTCAAAAAGGTATAATAAAAGGTATAAAACAAAAATAACACAGCAACAAAATTTACACAAGTAAATAAATAAAAATCAATTCTGCATTATACAACCGATGTGAATATATGTATATATATATATATATATATATATATATATATATATATATATATATATTTTTATGTGTTACTTCAAATATAATAAAACATAAGTTTTATAGTCCATATACATTTTTTAAACTTTTGCCACAAAAATATTTGACATAATGTACAATTATGTTTAAACCCATATTTGTGATTAGGAGATTAAAATAAACTTATGTCTCTTTACTCATGGTTTAAAAAGTGATTAGAGTGAGAGAAAAGCTATCTTTACTTTGGCATATTACATTTATTATTTATTGCAATCCAAGAAATAAGTGAAGAGAGTGTAATCTACCGTACACATTTTACTCGAGTTCTTAAATAGTATTCAGTAATGTTATTAAAATATTTATAATACCCTTAGTTTTCTATAATAATTTTTTAAGCTTATAGTTATAGTATTATACTTCAACTCCTTCAATAATACGTTCTATATTAACTGATCTTATAAAGTAATGCGTTCTTTAATTCAATTACAGCTACTAAAGAATAAACGTATTACTAATATTCCTAATTTAGATTTAGAAGACATAAAACAGTTTATGTATTCTAATAAATTCAACCGGAGTTCTGTGATTTTATGGATCGCAGGTGGTGTAGTATTCTAAAATGGTGTCAACATCTACTATATTAATCTCCCGGACAGACAATCCTACTCGCCCCCTAAAAATCTCTGATTTTTACTAATAGCCCTGTAAAAAAATTAAAGCTCCTATCGATATTGTTTACCCTGATCTCACGTACCTCTTTTGTCGTAATAGGAAAATGTTTATGGGAAAGAGTTTGCTTAAATAACTGAAAGATTACCGGATACAAAACTAAATGGCAGAATAAGTATAAAGAGCCGTTTAAAATTGTGACGGCATTATCTGTAGTTTTTTACGGCAGCATACCAACGTCTTATCAACATAAAACTTTGACATGTCCAGGATTTTAAAGGAGTTTAATACAATGGAATGTCTACAAATTGTTCAAAGAGACATAGACAATTATTATTCTCTTTCAAGAATTTCCTCAAAAGGTAAAGAAATCTACAAAGGAATACATAAAAATCATGAAATAAAACCTAGCCATCGACTTCGTGGTATTATGTGGATCTTAAAAACCAATGAACTTAATAATTGAAGTGTAATGATTATATACTTGTACAAGATACAGTAGTACAGACAAATGGCATGTATTTATGAGGTTGCATAATAATGTTTTATACGTTTATAATCTTACAAAATTGTAAGTAACCAAATTGATTAAGAGACGAAAACAGCTTAGGGGAAGTTATAGAGTTATATAACACATACAGCCTAACAGAAAGTCCCAAATGGACGATGGATATTTGTGTCTTTGTTGTGTTTCTTATCTTAGACAAAAACGACACTTATAGACGATTCTCGGGAGTATTGTAGTTTCATGGAATGATATTAGGACAATATTGAAAGTAATATGTAACTGTTCAAAACTTTCTTATTTATACTTACTTCCTTACTCTCTTACGTATGTGTTAAACAATTATACCTTTTTTCGATTAAGTATTCTCAAATGCAATATTCTAATTTTTTGTGTATCTCGTGTTTAATTATTTAAAAAAAAGGTTCTTTTAAAAACATTCTACTATATTTTTAATAAACTGATTGTGTTTAGGAACTATATCGCTTTCTTGCTTATCACTTGTTTCGGAAAAGATAGAAAACTGATTATACATCACAATTACCAAAGTACAGTGGATGTAGCTTATCCTCATCAAAAATATCAGAATTTTTTCCAAAATGGCTTGAATATAAAGAGAAACTTGGGCTTTCTGTTACGTGTTTAAAAAATATTTATTTTTTATTAACATATGTGACTATAAGTGTAATACAAATAGCGTTATTTTATTCAAAGTTCACACTATTTCTAAGAAATAGATTAAATCTTTTATTTACTTTAAAATTAGTGTTTTGTGGTGGATAGTTTAAGTTTGTGATAGAACTCTGCATTTTTCAAAGTACCATGTTACAATTAAAAATTGCAACTCTCAATGAAGAAAATATCCATTTTGCTATATTCCTGCAAATGCCAAGGTTGGAAGATTCTATTACTTAAGATACTTAAAAAAGAAATTGGTAAATATACACAAGTTGATTTTTATAGCGTATTTCAATCTTGCGATTGAAATATTTAACAGCTACAAAAAATACAACATGCTCAATATTTGTAAATAATATAATATAAGTAATTATTAGTTGTTTATATAAGGTACTTCTCTTCTTATAAAGCGCTGTAGGCAAGATAAACATATCGAGTCTACAGAGACAAGGGTACGGAGTGAGGAAAGAAAGATCGTATACTCCCTGAGGTGAAACATTCCTTTCCTTAAAAAGACTTTGCTACCAATGTCTTCTCTTAATACCCAAAAACCATCCAAAAAGCTATCCAGAATTACAGTATATTACTTAGTATTTTTTAATGTAGGTTAAATATGTATAAGAGTAAACAAGCATGAAGGTGATAGCAGTTTATAGTTAATTGTATTCTGCCAAAACTCAGCTTAATTAGGAGTTGTCTCATTTTCATCTTGAAGTTAGTACCGAACATGTTGTTACTTTCGCTTGTTCTTTTTTCCTTTTCTATATTCAATTGACGTTAGTCCAAATTATAAAAAATCAACCCGTTATATTCAACATAGTAAAATATTGTTCATTGATTTATGTGCTTCATTTTACCGCTCACTAAATTAAAAATGTAATATTATTTCACTTTTACATTATTAATATGTTACAGTACTGAATTGATCTGACAAAATTTATTGGTTTAAATGGTAAATACTGTAAGCTATGTTCTTTCTAAATTTATGGCAGAAGTTGTTAAAACTTATTCATTATGTATCTTTAAAAATATTTAAAAATTATGATTTATGACAAATTAAATATGATAAATTTATGAATAAAGTGATAAAATAAGTAAGAAAATTTTATTGCCTGCTATTAAATATATATAAATAAATCAATATTATTATGTTAATAAGGGGTTTCTTCCATTTTTTACTTGTACGTAGTTGTTCTGTTTCGGAACAGTTATTTATATAAAATCATAAGATTTGGTGTAAACTTATTACGTTGGTGCTTAATCATAAACGAATAATACAAAAGTAAACAAATTTCGAATAAAATGAAGTACCTGCCGGAATAATATTTCGCATCATTAAGAGAAATTTCCTCAACCATACGACCACACAAGTAAAGCAAGACATTATAAAAACTACTTAGATACATTCTTGAAGCTCTTGCCTTATTGGAAATGATATATTAATTCAAACAAACTCTCCAATAACATAAAGTTTTTTATTTTTGTGAGGCCTTTCGTACTCAATGAGTACATCTTCGGACTCACACAACTGAATGAAAGTAATAATAACAATAGTAACATAAACAATTTTGTACTAAATAAAAACATATGTCATTAAAAATACAAAGAGGTAATATTCTATGACAGCACAGTATGTTATATGTATATATAAAAATAAAGTTTATATTTAGTTAAATCAAATAAAGTAACGGTGAATTTTGAAAAGGTCCAGGTTCGTTGTTTACCAGATTATTTTGGTTCTTTTTTATAAAAATTGTTTCATATGCATCAAGGAATTTTGTATTTTGTACTTCTTTTAATAATTTTGAATTTGAAAAAGAGTGTCCAGTTTGAAGTGCATGTTTTGCCATGGCTGATCTTTCTTCCTGTTGGTATTTTAAACATGCCCTATGTTCCTTAGCTCTCTGTTTTAACTTTCTTTTTGTTTGGCCAATGTATTTTAAATCGCAATTGTCACAATTAATTTGATAAATTCCAGACTTTTCTTCTTCATTAATTTTATTCTTGGGATTTCCTAATATATTCTTTAATTTAATTTTGGAATTTGTAGATACATTAATATTGGCATGTTTCTTAAAACTTTTAGTAATATCTGTAGATAGATTGTTGTAGGAAACAGATATCCATTTTTTCAGGTTCTTTACTTTTGATTTGATATAAGGTTGTTCTAGAATTTCTTTCAATAATTTTCTTTTTCTTTTTTATCATATTGTCAATCATGTTAGTTTTGTAGCCATTAAATAAAGCAGTTTCCTTTATTTTGTTAACTTCTTTTTTTATAATTTTCTGTTGATAATGGAGTATGTAAAAGCCGATGGATTAAATTGTTAAAAGCTGCTCTCCATTACATACTCCATTATCAACAGAAAATTATAAAAAAAAGTTAAGAAAATAAAGGAAACTGCTTTATTTATTGGCTACAAAACTAACATGATTGACAATATGATAAAAAAGAAAAAGAAAATTATTGAAAAAAATTCTAGAACAACCTTATATCAAATCAAAAGTAAAGAACCTGAAAAATGGATATCTGTTTCCTACAACAATCTATCTACAGATATTACTAAAAGTTTTAAGAAACATGCCAATATTAATGTATCTACAAATTCCAAAATTAAATTAAAGAATATATTAGGAAATCCCAAGAATAAAATTAATGAAGAAGAAAAGTCTGGAATTTATCAAATTAATTGTGACAATTGCGATTTAAAATACATTGGCCAAACAAAAAGAAAGTTAAAACAGAGAGCTAAGGAACATAGGGCATGTTTAAAATACCAACAGGAAGAAAGATCAGCCATGGCAAAACATGCACTTCAAACTGGACACTCTTTTTCAAATTCAAAATTATTAAAAGAAGTACAAAATACAAAATTCCTTGATGCATATGAAACAATTTTTATAAAAAAGAACCAAAATAATCTGGTAAACAACGAACCTGGACCTTTTCAAAATTCACCGTTACTTTATTTGATTTAACTAAATATAAACTTTATTTTTATATATACATATAACATACTGTGCTGTCATAGAATATTACCTCTTTGTATTTTTAATGACATATGTTTTTATTTAGTACAAAATTGTTTATGTTACTATTGTTATTATTACTTTCATTCAGTTGTGTGAGTCCGAAGATGTACTCATTGAGTACGAAAGGCCTCACAAAAATAAAAAACTTTATGTTATTGGAGAGTTTGTTTGAATTAATATATCATTTCCAATAAGGCAAGAGCTTCAAGAATGTATCTAAGTAGTTTTTATAATGTCTTGCTTTACTTGTGTGGTCGTATGGTTGAGGAAATTTCTCTTAATGATGCGAAATATTATTCCGGCAGGTACTTCATTTTATTCGAAATTTGTTTACTTTTGTATTATTCGTTTATGATTAAGCACCAACGTAATAAGTTTACACCAAATCTTATGATTTTATATAAATAACTGTTCCGAAACAGAACAACTACGTACAAGTAAAAAATGGAAGAAACCCCTTATTAACATAATAATATTGATTTATTTATATATATTTAATAGCAGGCAATAAAATTTTCTTACTTATTTTATCACTTTATTCATAAATTTATCATATTTAATTTGTCATAAATCATAATTTTTAAATATTTTTAAAGATACATAATGAATAAGTTTTAACAACTTCTGCCATAAATTTAGAAAGAAACATAGCTTACAGTATTTACCATTTAAACCAATAAATTTTGTCAGATCAATTCAGTACTGTAACATATTAATAATGTAAAAGTGAAATAATATTACATTTTTAATTTAGTGAGCGGTAAAATGAAGCACATAAATCAATGAACAATATTTTACTATGTTGAAATATAACGGGTTGATTTTTTATAATTTGGACTAACGTCAATTGAATATAGAAAAGGAAAAAAGAACAAGCGAAAGTAACAACATGTTCGGTACTAACTTCAAGATGAAAATGAGACAACTCCTAATTAAGCTGAGTTTTGGCAGAATACAATTAACTATAAACTGCTATCACCTTCATGCTTGTTTACTCTTATACATATTTAACCTACATTAAAAAAATACTAAGTAATATACTGTAATTCTGGATAGCTTTTTGGATGGTTTTGGGTATTAAGAGAAGACATTGGTAGCAAAGTCTTTTTAAGGAAAGGAATGTTTCACCTCAGGGAGTATACGATCTTTCTTTCCTCACTCCGTACCCTTGTCTCTGTAGACTCGATATGTTTATCTTGCCTACAGCGCTTTATAAGAAGAGAAGTACCTTATATAAACAACTAATAATTACTTATATTATATTATTTACAAATATTGAGCATGTTGTATTTTTTGTAGCTGTTAAATATTTCAATCGCAAGATTGAAATACGCTATAAAAATCAACTTGTGTATATTTACCAATTTCTTTTTTAAGTATCTTAAGTAATAGAATCTTCCAACCTTGGCATTTGCAGGAATATAGCAAAATGGATATTTTCTTCATTGAGAGTTGCAATTTTTTAATTGTAACATGGTACTTTGAAAAATGCAGAGTTCTATCACAAACTTAAACTATCCACCACAAAACACTAATTTTAAAGTAAATAAAAGATTTAATCTATTTCTTAGAAATAGTGTGAACTTTGAATAAAATAACGCTATTTGTATTACACTTATAGTCACATATGTTAATAAAAAATAAATATTTTTTAAACACGTAACAGAAAGCCCAAGTTTCTCTTTATATTCAAGCCATTTTGGAAAAAATTCTGATATTTTTGATGAGGATAAGCTACATCCACTGTACTTTGGTAATTGTGATGTATAATCAGTTTTCTATCTTTTCCGAAACAAGTGATAAGCAAGAAAGCGATATAGTTCCTAAACACAATCAGTTTATTAAAAATATAGTAGAATGTTTTTAAAAGAACCTTTTTTTTAAATAATTAAACACGAGATACACAAAAAATTAGAATATTGCATTTGAGAATACTTAATCGAAAAAAGGTATAATTGTTTAACACATACGTAAGAGAGTAAGGAAGTAAGTATAAATAAGAAAGTTTTGAACAGTTACATATTACTTTCAATATTGTCCTAATATCATTCCATGAAACTACAATACTCCCGAGAATCGTCTATAAGTGTCGTTTTTGTCTAAGATAAGAAACACAACAAAGACACAAATATCCATCGTCCATTTGGGACTTTCTGTTAGGCTGTATGTGTTATATAACTCTATAACTTCCCCTAAGCTGTTTTCGTCTCTTAATCAATTTGGTTACTTACAATTTTGTAAGATTATAAAACGTATAAAACATTATTATGCAACCTCATAAATACATGCCATTTGTCTGTACTACTGTATCTTGTACAAGTATATAATCATTACACTTCAATTATTAAGTTCATTGGTTTTTAAGATCCACATAATACCACGAAGTCGATGGCTAGGTTTTATTTCATGATTTTTATGTATTCCTTTGTAGATTTCTTTACCTTTTGAGGAAATTCTTGAAAGAGAATAATAATTGTCTATGTCTCTTTGAACAATTTGTAGACATTCCATTGTATTAAACTCCTTTAAAATCCTGGACATGTCAAAGTTTTATGTTGATAAGGACGTTGGTATGCTGCCGTAAAAAACTACAGATAATGCCGTCACAATTTTAAACGGCTCTTTATACTTATTCTGCCATTTAGTTTTGTATCCGGTAATCTTTCAGTAGACTATGATTCCCATTTTAAGCACTTAATGAGGCCTATTACATTCTTTTAATTTATAATTTTGATTACGTTGCTTCTTTAAATTCAATAATATTATTGCCAATTGTTTGCATTAATTGTTTGTTTTTATGTAATTTAGTCCATACTTTAGCGCTAACTCGTTGCAGTGTTTGTAATTTAATACAACTTGAAAACTGGAGTAGTCCATAGATCTATTTAACACACATTATCACCTCGCTGTACGATTATTTCGTTTATTTATCCATCCAACTTCCTGTTATCATAATACAAACTGACGTTAAAATGTTACTGAGGTTTGAAATATATCATTTACCTTATTACGTTGAGGGTTTTATGGTATAGTGGTTTAAGTTTTTATTTTCAATTGAAATAGTTTATTTATAAATTCTTCACTCGTACATTAAACCGGCTTATCCGAAACTATTATCTAACATATGTCAAAATCTTTAAATATATTGTCACATCATGATTTTAAAATTATACCCAAAGTGATTTTCTTATTGGAAGCAAGAAATTGTCGATTAGTGATCCACAGCCTCCAGGATGTATTCGTTGGGCGACGAACTTTAAAACACCGGTCCAAATATAACAAAGAACATCTGCATCAGCGGTTCGCTGAAATTTAAAGGCACATTTCCTCTCTTTACTTAGTCTCTTAGCATCACAATGTTTAATATAAATTCTGATATTACTAATTTTTTATTTATATGATCGTGTAAATTAAAATTATATAATCACCTACATTTTACAAGAGAAATTAATCTACTGAAACAAGTAAACTGGGTTCATTAGGCTCGCAAGATTTGTATTATTCAAATATGTGAAGTGACATAAAGATGACACACGTATTGGTCTATTTGTTAAAGTTGGTATAGTAAAGTGTAAAACTCTCCCAAATCATACACATACTTGCATACAGCCAATAAAATTACCAACCCAGTCACGTAGCCCTCGCACACTCCACAGAAGGCGTTACTGTTATGATGAACTCCTCTATACTGCACATCATAATTTACTATCTCGTTTGGAACCAGTACCATCGTCCTCGCACTCCTCAATCATCATCTTGCTTTTATGGTCAACTTCTCTAGATGACATATCCCATTCTAAGATGAGTAGTATAAATTTATTGTCTTATTTTTATGGTAAACTGTAGATTGCACATTAAATTTTTGTAATCTAGTATGGATTAATTATTTAAATTTAGAATCTGTTTGGATGGTAACTTAGAATGGGTGTCGAAATGAACATATTGCGGTATTACTGAAGAGTTAGTGATTATCTTTTCAATACAAAGTGACCTTTCAGGCTAATAGTTACTAGTTCTAAATTTTTGAAGCTCAATGAATATTTAAACTCAGAGCGCGTAAAGCTCTATAATCTAAACTGATGCCGAAATTCCTTAGTGAGGTAGAAGTAAGATACAACATATTTTACATTCATGACTGCATTTGTCAAGCTCTATTATTGCAATGTATGAAATGGAAGATATTTAAAAATATATATCATGAACCATTTTACAGCATTAGGATCCCAATCATTTGATGTTTAGTTTGAGGTGGTATTTCTTAAAATAATCAATAACGGTGGCCGTAATTACCAACTAACCACCAAATATAATCACATCTAAAATGTAGTAGACTTAAAATTTTGTTACGTAGTTTAAAGAACCTGGCATAACAATTATACCTACAATCTACTGAAAAAGGATAAAATGAGATTTATCCTGTATTTATGGTATTTAAAATGGTATATTTATAGTTTATAAATTTCTACCTTAAAACTTTTGTTATTCTTCCGGGAGACGATTTAAGTATAGCCCATAATGAAAGATTTTTAAACTTAAGGTAACGTCTCGTGTTATCTATAAAACATAAACATTCTTTCCTAATCAAGCTGTATTTTATTTAGTAAGTCACACCACTTAAAATATACACTTTATATACAAAATTTCCAAACAACTATCTGATCCCTGATGAAATAATTAATTTTTGTACTTTAAAAATGTAACATATATTACTAAAGCCCGCTTTAAAATTTGCAAAAATATTACTTTAAATACTAAGAATTGCTTGTGTATTTGTAAAAGATTCGATTCCCTGTTGTTTCTAGCTACAGGAGGAAATTCGCTAAGGGATGTAACTATGAAATAAACACAAAAATCCTATTGCAATCTCTTTATCAGCTCTTACTAGTTAAAATAGCAAACTTTTGCAGACATTAAACAGTTGAACTGCCGCTATCATACAATATGAATCGAATTTATACCTCTATTTAATTATCCCAGGCTTCTTGACTCATAACTATTACTAATTTTTATATTTTTCATAAGAAAGAAAATTCAAGTATAGATAAAAATATTCATATAAATTATAATACTATATAATAAAATTACTTTTAAAGTTATTTAAACGATTAAAATTATTATTATATCAGGTTTAAGACTCAGTATTTTAATCTCAAGTTGCCGGTCAACGTTAAAAAAAAAATACAAAAGCATAAAAACTACCTATTACATATATACCGTTATATGTTACTATGACATTACTTGGTAGGTAATGAAACGACGTTTCTTGTAGTAAATCAGACAGTTGTTGTCCCACTCAATAATCTGTTTTTATATAATACCCATTCTTAGTCATGAAAATATTTTGATAGACCAGTTAACAGCACAAGCGTGAGAATTTAATGTGAAATATTCTTAGCGTTTGAAGTAAATAAAATAATGTATTGTAATCTAACATAAATGTACGTTTTAATTCAGTTGTTAACCTCAAAAAGGACAAAACTATTATATTTATTAATGATGGATGGCTGGAAAAAAATAAGTACGGAATATTATTTATTGTTGTGTCACAACAACATTTTTGTCACTTCTTTGTCAGTGTATTATCTCTTATTTATGTATACAATTGGAGAACAACATCAAAAACAACAATATATATATGTATATATATATATATATAGTTGTATATACAGGGTGATTCATGAAGTTCTCCCCCTACTTCTACAGCACATTTTACTAGTAAAAATAATGAAAAAAATGTTTATATAAACATAGGTCCGAAAACGCTTCGTTAGCGAGTTACAGCTAGCGAAAGATTTCATCTGAATTCCTGGGTAAAGAGTAAAATAAAGCCATACTGAACTTTTGGAAAGGTTAATTAAGTAAGAAATATCGTGGATTCTTATGTATTTTTACCTGATAAAGCTAATAAAATAGGTTTCAGAACTGTACCTGTAGTAGTTTTTGAGGGATTCAGGGTTAAATGCAAAAAATTGGGGCACGAAACAATGTTTTTTTAAGTTTGATGTACAATAACTTTGTTAAATTGGTAATAAATACATAAAATCAACAAACATTAATTGTAGAGAATTTAATTCTGAGAAAATTGATATAATCAAAGTCTAAAATAAAACAGAAATAAGTACCAAAAAATCGATTTTATTCAGTATAATACATTACACGCTGTAAAGAAATACCGTACGGTATTTAGTTAAAATAAAACAAAAACAAAATGTTTGTTCCTTAATGATGAGATAAATTGAGAAAACAAGATTAACTGTTAAATAAATTTGTTTGTAAATAAAAATATTATGTTTTATTACGTTGTATTTTTTGTTTAGTAAAAATTTACATCAAATGTTCGAAAATAAATGAAGCAAACATTTTCCCATTATTTTTTACTAATCATCGAAATGCAGTTTTTTGTTTTATTAATTTCTAAGTTTGGTAACGCACGAATAACAGCTGATCAACAATGGTATTCCGTACTGTTACGTTACAACTGTGTATTAGTGGTGTTTTGCAAGCTACAGCAGGAGATCGGGTTCTGTGAATCGTGTTATTAAATGCAATTTTTCTGTGAGTTATAATTCGATTGTTTATTCAGCGAAAAAATGCCTTACTTATTTACATCAGAGGAATACGCTGATATGGTTTTTATTTTGGGTTACTGTAATGGTAATGCTAGAGCTGCTGTAGAAGAATATGAACTACGTTACCCTAATAGGAGGATTCCAGATACCAAAACAATTTCAGGAACTTTTCGTACTCTTCGGCAAACAGGATCACTACCAAGTACTAGAACCAATTATGAACGAGCTGTCCAACTTGATGATGATATTGTTATTAATGCTGTTCATCGCAGTCCAGGTGTAAGTACACGACGTATTTCTAGGCGGATAGGAGTTTCGCAGTCAACGGTGTGGAGGTCACTTAATCGAAACAAATTTTTATCAGTTTCATAAACAAAAGGTTCAACATCTACAGCTAGGGGATGGTCCGCTTCGCTTGGAGTTTTGCAACTTTTTGAATATTAATAATCAACTCTACAAGCATATTTTGTTTACGGATGAGGCACAATTCACTCGGGATGGTGTCAATAACTTGCACAATGAACACTCATGGGCAGAAGAAAATCCACATGAGGTAGTGGAACAGAACTTTCAACACCGATTTAGTGTCAATGTCTGGTGTGGCCTTTTGCACAATCGGCTGATTGGACCTTTCATATTACCTGGACGCCTAAATGCTGAGTTCTATTTGCATTTCCTTCAAGAAGAGTTGCCGCAGCTGTTAGAGAATGTTCCTTTACATCTCAGACAAAATTTGTACTTCCAGCATGTACCTCCCCACTTTTCACGTGCCGTTTCTACTTACTTAAATCATCAATTTCCTGGACACTGGATTGGTCTTGGAGGGCCTCACCCTTGGCCACCAAGATCACCAGATCTATCTCCATTGGATTATTGCATCTGGGGATGGATGAAAGACATTGTATACAAGACAAAAGTGAATTCTCGTGATGAATTAATTGCCCGTATTATTTATTCGGCTGTGCAGATACAGGGAAGTCCTGAAAAATTAAGAAACGCAACAAAAGCAATACACAAACGTGCTGCAAAATGTATTGATAATGATAGCCTCATTTTCGAACATCTATTATAAAAAGGTGCGTACGGTTGGCCCAACCTGATTAATTTTGCTTAAAACTAGTAATGTATTATACTGAATAAAATCGATTTTTTGGTACTTATTTCTGTTTTATTTTAGACTTTTATTATATCAATCTTCTCAGAATCAAATTCTCTACAATTAATGTTTGTTGATTTTATGTATTTATTACCAATTTAACAAAGTTATCAAACTTAAAAAAACATTGTTTCGTGCCCCAATTTTTTGCATTTAACCCTGAATCCCTCAAAAACTACTTCAGGTACAGTTCTGAAACCTATTTTATTAGCTTTATCAGGTAAAAATACATAAGAATCCACGATATTTCTTACTTAATTAACCTTTCCAAAAGTTCAGTATATCTTTATTTTACTCTTTACCCAGGAATTCAGGCGAAATCTTTCGCTAGCTGTAACTCGCTAACGAAGCGTTTTCGGACCTATGTTTATATAACATTTTTTCATTATTTTTACTAGTACAATGTGCTGTAGAAGTGGGGGGAGAACTTCATGAATCACCCTGTATAATTATATATACATATATATATATATATATATATATATATATATATATATATATATATATATACATACAAATATACATACATTTATATATACATATATACACACACACATATATATATGTATATTTGTATATATATATATATATAATTATATATAAAACTGTATATATATATATATATATATATATATATATATATATACACAACAAATCTAAAGCACCTACGAATTAAGAGGAACAACAACATTTAACCCAGAAACATAATATGTAAAAAAAGCAATGTAAATATGAAAGAGTATGAAATTCCTTTTCGGTGCATCCTGTGTTATGGTAATGGCCTTCCTCAGTGTTACGACTGTAAGGTGACTGGACGTTGAATTGTGGGCATCTAAATAAAAGTTTACATTGTACTAGAAATCGTGCAGGTAAATTGGTACTGTGTTATGGAAAGAGTACTATTTAAGAGGGCTATAGCTCATCCTCTGCTGAAAAGCCAATAAAATTACTAACATACTTTGTTTTATTATAAATATGTCACAATCTATCCAATTAGTCTAAAAATAAAATTTAATGTTAGTGAAATTTTTTATTTGTCATATTTATTTAAAACCATCAACATTCATGCGGAAAACATTCATAGTAGTTACAATTTAGAAACAACAGACTATATTACCATTAAAATCACATTCAATATCCAATGTTCAATTAACGCTTTACTATATTATGTAACTAGTTGTTCTCAAAAGAATTTGACACATAAGGAAAAAAAGGTTCATTGTAAATCATTTATGTATTATAAAGCGTTATGATGTACTGTATAACTGAGATTGATAAGGAAAATATGACAGAGCACGTAATATTATTCCTGAAGTATGAAACATTTCATCGTTGACCTTACTTAAGCTTGTATACTCTAGTAAATTTATATGCTACCCTTCATACATACTCCATGAGGTCTGCTAAGGATATTGGAAGCCCCAAGCCATCTCGTACAGCTTCATTAGGTTGGTAAACCTGAAACTTCTAAACGAAACCACCAATCATCAGGAATACTGGCATGATTTGCTGAATTCATTTGTACGCCAGAGTCAGTTTTAGATCAAATTCACGTGCCAAGTATTAAAGATTCTATATTGTTATACTAAGGGTTGTTTATTTTTGTTGGTTTGTTATACTGTAACTATAAAATGAGTATTTTTAACAATGTAAATGTTTATTTCTTGTTAATGTTTTGGAGTGAAACTAAATATTAAAATAAACAATGAATCCTACTCTTAAAATTGTATGAAACTAAAAAAATATAAATATTTATTGCTCAACGGATAGAAATCGCAGCATTTCGTATACGAGGGTAACAACGCGTTGGCTGGGGTGGCCTCGGCACAGCAGATAAATGTGTATGGGGCGGCTGATGGACTGGGGGTGGATCAGGCTGCTTTTAGTTTCCATTGCTTTTGGTTGCGAGTTTTTCAACTGGCTGCAATGGTTTTCAATATAAAAGGCATATTATGTAAAAAAAAAATTATTAATTATTATTTAATAACTATTCATCTGTTGAATTAATAGTTTTTTTTAAATATAATATTAATCTTTGATATTTATTACAACTTTTCATATTGGATATTCTCATTATTAAAGCATATTAATATGTATATAGAGAATTCACGTTAAAAGTTATTGTTACGTAGTGTTATTGTTACTATAATTGTTATTGTTATTGTTAGTATAATTTAACGACACTTATATGTAAAGACTGCGATCATATGTAACTCACGTATTACTGGCGTATTTCCGTTTGTAATAGATTTATACATTATAACTTTCACCACATAATTCAGTGTACAAAGTCATATATTAAATAAATATTTTATCGCCGGAATAATTGAAACTTACATGAACACAAGACAGATATAAATACAATTTTCCAGCATTTTCTAAAAAATGTAAACCGTAAATTTATATATTTATACATTTAGTTAAACATTTCCTAATTATGATACACGTCATAAAACTGGAAAAGCTTGAGATCAATTGTATGGATGGGAATGTCATGCGAAAAATATTATATATATTTTGTATGTATATTTACAAAAAAAATGTTTATTGATATGAATAAATACATTTAATGTCATTAACATAAGGACGGTTTGTTATTACAAAAAATATATACGCATAAATATACTGATTGCTACATTGTAACAAATAATTGTAATATGAACAAGACTATTTGAATTGTTATTAATAGTTATATATATATATATATATATATATATATATATATATATATATATATATATATATTAATAAGCGCTAAACAAAAATTTTGAAGCAGACAAATCCACTGGGAGTGCGGGGTCGGAATATAGGTTCACCCTGTTCTAGAAGAGAAGCAGTGAAGTAATGATAACCATTCATCATATCGGGTAAGTGAGTTATCACTGTTTCTCTAATATTCCATCATAGTGTGTATATTTGGATCTCCATTTTATGAGTGAATGAACTTCTTTATACGTGTATAATTGAAAATTCAATTATTATTTAAAGCCGTTTATAAACATACACATTTTTATTCTAATCGCATTACATGAGTTATTAAAATTAATTCGGTAGATAAAAAGTCAGTTAAAGAATGAATAATTTATTAAAAAGTGAGTTTTTTTGGTGCAGTGGTAAAGACAAGCTTGCATGTAAACTAAGGGTTAGAGTCAGTCCAACTAGGAAAAGACATTTTTGTCTATGTATCTTTATTATTTTTATCAGCCACTATAGAAGATAAAAGGATATTAATTTGTTTTTTTTTTCATCTTCAAACAGTTTTTGTACTGATTTTTTATATATTTTTTTATGTAAGCATTTTTTTATTTAGATACAAATGAAACAAATTTTTCTTGTCCTTTAATAAGAAATGAATAAAACTGAATTCAACAGCATTCCATTATATGCTCACAGAATAATTTAAGGACAATGATATAAATAAGTATCAGTGTATATATAATGAATAAAATAAAACTTGAGTGAATGGAATGATGTAGACGTAAAGTGTTGAGTTTAGCTAAGTGAATCCTTATTGAAAAATGAAATACTTTACAAATTTTTGTGATTAAAACATTGAGTCATACATCATTAAAAAGTGACACTCTATGAAGCTGTTCTCATAACTATCTGTCTATCTAATATTACATTTTTATATTCAGCCGTCTTCATTTGGGCTCTTTTACATAATGAATTGAATGTTCCGATTACAGCCGAACCTCGTTTGTCAGCATAGTACTAGGAACGGCTCATCTACAGATGTATTTATCGATGATGAAACCGCTCTGACCTCGCTTGACTTGCCGCTCGCCTATACCAATTTCTTTTAAACTTTATATTTTTTGCCTGTGTGTATAGCAGAAAAATTTCTTACTTTAAACATCATTTCAGGACTTTTTTCATTTTTGCCTTTTTAGGCAAGTTATTGTAAATAAAAAGAATACACGCCTTTTAAATGTATTCCAATGATGTATTGGCTACTAGCTAGAGTTATTATTAATTCATTGTCCGGTTATGTGCACCCTTTAATAAAAGATTTCTGTTAATTCAAAAATTATTATTTATAAAATAATATGAAATTGCTATTAAAATCTTGTGAAGTTAGAGTTATTATATATGGAAAGTTTTAATCATAGTTTATTGGATATATCAGAAAGTAAACTTAATTACATATTATAAATATAAAGCAAAAACAATACTTTTACTAATGTTTGATATATAAGCAATTACATATCAAAGTCTAAGAATACCGATGTATAAGTTAAATATATTATTTTAAGTTCAGCAATTTTCCTGTCATGATGTAACCATAGTTACCTAAAGTAAAGGAAAGTTTTAAGTTTCATTCAGGTTTAAAAATGGAAATAAATATATACAACCCAATATATAGAAACCCACAAAACGGTTTACAGATAAACTCACTCAAATTTTACCAATACCAATTTTATTTAATGTATTCATATTAATTTTATTTCAAATCAATTTACTTAATTCAATCTCTTTCATTTCATTTAATTTCTTTTCAATATTTTTATAATACTACTTCGTACAGGTCTGAGAATATCAGAAACACTTCTCAATCAGTATTAAAATATAGCTGTTTTTGCAGTTCAATGACAAATTAAAATAACAATGGAAATATAAGGTTATTTATAAATACTACATTTATTATTGAAATATATATTCATAATACAATATTAATAAACGTAAGCAACAACGATTTGCACGTAAAATGAGGAGGAAATTAAATTGTAGGTTTAAAAAGCATTTATAAAATAGTGTTCGAACACTTTACTTCCAACTATAGTTTCATGTTTAACATATGTTTTAATATTTGTGCATGTTATGCCCTTGACGGAGAGGAAGTTTGTCACTACAAAAGTTTTCCAAACTCAAAAACCTTTTTGCTTTAAATTGTAACATAGACCATTGAAAATTCCAGAGTACTAATCACAATCTCAAATTATCCGTCCGGATCGACTCATTGTAAAAAAAAGAAAATATTTGTTCTATTGCTTAATAATATTACGAAGTATAAATATAAAAACGCTACCTGTGTTTATAAATTTATAGACATATATATTTATTAAAACTACAGATTGGTTAAACACATGCCAGAATGGATAAGTTCCGTGGATATTTGATGAGGAAAAGGTATATTCGTTGTACTTTAGTAATTAATAATGTGTATCAGTTTCCTTTTTCTCCGAACCAAGTGATAAGCAGTAATGAGATATAGCCTAGTTCCTAAATACATAAAGTTTATCTAAAAAAACGTGAAATGTTTTAAGAACTACCGTTTTAAGAATAATGAAACACCACACTAAGAATAATTTCTATAAGTAAGATAGTTTAGCAAAGTGAAATATTACGTAATACTCCCCTAATCCCAGTCCGTAGAAAACTACGCTCCTCCAGGGAATCGTGATAAGGGTGGTGTTTTTCTAAGATAAGATGCACAACATAGACACAAACTGGCACCTTCCCTTTGGGACTTTCCGTTAGGCTGTTTGGGTCATATGACTTCTCGTAAACTTTCGTCCTTTAATCAATTTGAATTTTGGGAAAATATAGTCGTATACAACGGTACTTTATAAATGTTTAAAATTTGTTTAAACTACAGAAACATGTACTTGTGTGCAGTTTGGAATCGGTCACTATATATACATTCAATGGAACTCAGAGGAAAACAACAGATTAGTTGTATTATACAATTTATATGCAATCATTTGTATTCAATAAGTACTCATATCATTAGCAAAGCTGTAACAAATATATAATTTAATATATAATACCGTTGAGGTCTTATTTCTAAACAGTAATAGATCATTGTAATAATAAATTATTGCTAAACAGTTAGAAATATTTTGTTGTAATTCACATTCCTCTTCATGTTTTATAATTTAAATTTTATGTTATTTACTTTACATGGATTCCAGTAAAAGAAGCGCATAATACCAAATACACGAAGCTAGGTTTTATTTAAATATTTTTATATATCTCTTTAGTAGTTAATTTTACTTTTAAATGTTTTTTTGGGTGAAAAACTCATAAAAGAGAATAACTATTGTCCAGGTTCCTTTGAATAAACTGTAGGCATTTTATTGTATTTAAACTCCTTTAAAATTATGGACATGGCAATGATTTCTTTTGCTTAAATCATTGTGTATTCTGCACTCTAAAAAAATAAGATATCACTACAGAATTTTAAACTGAACTCCATATTTATTCAATTTGAGTCTGTATCCTGGAGCCCTGACTATGTCTCTCACTTTAAATGTTTTATGGGTTCTCCTCTAATCTTTTAATTGAGAATAATGATTGTGTTTTCTTAAATTTAATAATGCATATTTTTACTAATCGTTTGCACGCATTAACATAGAGTGTTTTGATGTAAATGTCATTTAGTCCTTTGTTAGCATTAACTCATTAAGAGGTTTGTAATTTAACAAGAGTTGAAAATTGGAGTTAACTTTAGCACAATTCAACATGAATTAATACCTTGATGTGTTTTCCTTAATTCTCTTTCCCAACTTCTATTTTCATAATTCACACACGTTAAAATGTTACTTAGGTTTTGAATATATATTTTAAATTACCACGTTAAGGGGTGTAAGGTATAGTGGTTTGAGTTTTTATTTTTAACTAGAATCGTATATTTATAGATTATTTACTTATACCACAATCCACTTCAGCAAAACTATTATCTAATAAATGCCAAAATTTTGAAATAAATTGCCAGATGAGATTTTTCGGATTGGACGAAACAAAATAAATTTCGAGTAGTGTTCCACAGCCACCAGGATGTATTCGTTGATCTAAATCTAAGATATCAGTGAAAATATATCAAGGTTATCTGCATCTGCCTTTCGTTGTAATTGGAATGACCCTCAATGAAACATCTCAATATTTTACTTTGTTTATTATTGTTTTTTTATTTATACCTAAATAGCGTCAAAAACTGTTATCATAATAGAATTTTAAAATTGTTTTTTAACAATTCTTTAGTACTTTTCATTGTATTCACAATTA
This sequence comes from Homalodisca vitripennis, assembly GCF_021130785.1. Classification (NCBI taxonomy): domain Eukaryota; kingdom Metazoa; phylum Arthropoda; class Insecta; order Hemiptera; family Cicadellidae; genus Homalodisca; species Homalodisca vitripennis. Next base: position 57,874 of record NW_025776714.1, read on the forward strand.
ATTATGATATTAATTTATATGTATAAATAAACATAATTGTGTAATTGGATTTTGCAATAGTGCTTAATAAATCAGATATCTGTATATTTAATTTATAGAACATTTTAAAACGTGACAAAGAGTGTTTTCACTTGATGGATAAATAGGTTTAAGTTTAATGAAGTTGTCAATTTGAAGCATATTTTTCAATAGTTTTTATTTTTTGATTTCGAAAGACCATTTATCTGATACTCAATCGTAAAGAAGCGGAATGTATAAGACAGGAACATTCCTTGCATGTTAAAATATGATAAGGATTTTCCATTCCCCGGGCAGAATCTGTTGAAGATATGAGGCTAAAGTCCCAAGTTTCAGGAAGCCGCTCGGAAAGAACATCCTAGAGAGATATTTCACTGGAAAAGGTTGAGACTTAGGGCCATGTATCTTCTTGCGAACATACAGTTCTACATATTCCAATTTATATTATGTCTCAATAATGCTGATTTAGACTTAGTTTTATTCATCATTGTAAACTGTTAGTAAATTATTTATAAATATGAGTTCAAAGTACGAATAGCGTACATACTTCACAATACCACCTAGCAGTAGTGAGCCGGTTCAATACCTATATCTCCCCGGCTCATGTGTGTTTTATATAGTGTATGTGTGTGTGGTTTATTGGCTGCAGAGGCCACTGACCATTTGAAGGCGTTTGGCCTTTCCGGTAGAGTGGCAAAGACTCCGAGCCGTGGTGTACAAGTTAGGAGTAGCTCCAAGTTAAAATTTAGTTTAATTAAGTGTTTGTTAGTTTTGCGGAGCTGTTCTCCTTCTGACATGTGCGGCTAAGTTTACGGCCCCTCACTGATGAGGTCCAGGAGATGAGTTGATTTTCTGCTGTCATCTCTCCATCATGCGTGGTCGCAGAGAACCTTCGCTTTTGCGCTCTGCTGAAGGACGGCCACCATGATAGACATTGCTACTAGTCAACATCTGTGATACCCTGCTCATATTCTTTATTTATTTGTTATTGTTATTGTTGCCATTTATATAGTTTATATTTTGTTATTTAATTTTAAGTTAGTTTTAGATATTATTTAGTTATTTCTTGGATTTCATTAGGAGCCCGCCCTTAGCCGCGAAGGATACCGGGTGGAATTGGCATTTCTTGTTTCAAATTATGGCGTTTCTAATTTTTGTATGCAGGTGCTTCTGATAAGGATTGTTTGAGGTATATACTACTGCAGGCACTTTTTATTTTTTTTTATTTTTTTTATTTTTTTTTATTTTTTTTTTTATTTTTAGTATATATACTTATATATTTATATTGACTAGATAGGCCTATGTTGTGTCTTAGTAAATGAACCTGAGTATGCTGACCACGGTGTTCTTTTTTTTTACCTAGTTTAGTCTTGATCCGGCATCCCGTTCGCCACCATGGGCGCGCGCTTCCCTGATGGTTTTGCTGTGGGTGTGCGAGCGGCGATGTACGGTTTCAATGGTAGCAGAGCGTGGTTAGCTGCTCTCTCAGCTGTCTCTCAGTTCTGGTTTTGTTTGTTGGTGTAGGTTAGTGTTAGGTAGGGGGAGGTTAGAGTACACAACTTTTTTTCATTAGGAGCTCGCCCTAGCACAGGATACCGGGTGGAATTGGTTTAGTGTCTTGCTTCCTGCAGACTTACCCTTTGCAGGGAGCAAGGGACTCTAAATTGCTTAACCGCTAAATTTATCTAACTGTACTCTACTTCTCCCCTATCAATGTGTTGTTTTGTTATATTTATTGCTTCTGTGTTTGTAGGTTGTGGTTAGTGTATATTTGCAGGGTATCCTTCTATTAGGTAGCAGGTATTAAGTTCTTCACTTGGACCTCGTCAGTGTAAGCCTTTTGTGAGTTGAGTCCACTTAGGTTACTAAGTAATTGTTGCGTACGCTTTGTTGTTTATTGTTGTATTTATTTGTCTTAATTGTTTGGTACGGCGTTTTCCCTGGTGCCTGAACATCTACGCAAGCCCGAGTTGGTTTTTGAGGTCCTGGCGAGAGGACAGAAGCCCGAGGGAGATGTGAGGGCATTAAGGGCTCAATTACGGGCTTGTATAGCGTTGGACCGCAGCTGGAATGCAGAGTTCCAAATTAACACAGAATTTGAGTTTTGTAAAACCCGAATGGAGGAATTAGAAGACGATATTAATTTTGAGTCACTTCCCATGTCCGGGTCAGCAAAGGCTAGATTGGCATCTCAGCTTTTACATTGGTGTGACAGAATAGTTTTACTTATGTCAGCTCCTAGTTTAGACTCTGATATTAAAAGTTGGGCTTTTTCGGCCAGTAACAAATTAAAACAAGCCTTAGATGGTTTGAGTGAGGTGCGCTCGGTGAAAGAGAAGGGGGGTACTATTTACCGCTGTCACTCCAACGGAGGTTCCCACTACCATTACTTTTGCTAGCCATCCTCCGGCTCTTTCTTTCGAGCCTCCCAGAGTTACTATGTCTCCGATGGGTAGTGGCCCTCCTGAAGCGGCTGGTGAGGCATCATCTATAGTTGTGCCTTCCTTTTCTAGCTTTGGCAAACTGCCCCATCCTTTGGGGAGTGTTTTACAACACTTCCCCAGAGTTGATGGGCTTGACACTAATTTACTTATCCATTTCCTTCTGGAAGTTTTTAAGCTAAGAGAATTTCCTGGTATGACAGATGCCATGCTTATGCAGATTTTAGCGCAGTTTTCCTTAAGGCCGCTTTTTGATCGCCTTCTAGACTGCCTTAAGAGAGGTGCCACCTTTGACCAGTTCCACGCCGAGATCTTGGAGTTCTTTGTACCTGCTCGGGTTAGGGAGCGCTTGCGGGTGGAACGCGTTTATCGTCCTCAGGCACCAGACGAGACGTTGAGCCATTTTGTCGGGGAGATACGGGATGTAGCCCGGGTGTTGCGCTTGAGCTTGAGCGAAACGGAGTTGGTGAGCCTTATTTTGGAGGGCATTAAACCTGAAGAACGCTCCCGTTTGATTTTTTGTAGCCGTCCCGCATCTTTTGCGGATTTGGACCGCCTCTCCATCATCTCTAGAGGGGTTCAGGATGCGGATGATCAAAGGGAGGCCATGTCGAGGCATCTTCCTCACTTGCCTCCGGGGCCGGTCCATGCTCCGGTGCAGTCTGAGCCAGCAGCTGCTCCTTCCCGTAGGCAGCCTCCTACCTGTTATGGCTGCAAGCAAGTGGGACATATTAGACCGTTTTGTCCACTTAATAAAAAAAAAACTAGTAAGCTTGCGGACGAGTAAGCCCGACTCGTGCCGTAAAGGTAATTTTGAGGGCAAATATGTACCTGATTTTGATGGTAAAGGGGTAGCTGGTTTAATGCAGAACAGAAAGAAAACAGAAAGAAATAGACTTGGGGACAGTTATCATCGTTGGCCGAGAGGGGAGGTTGCTGCTCTGACTGCGCAGGGAGTAAGGGCTGCCCGCTTAACCTGCCCACAACTGGATGTACTTGTGGGGAATGTGGTGCAGAAGGCCCTGGTTGATTCTGGGTCAGCACGCAGCCTGATTTCCTTGTCGTTTTTTGAAGATCTAAAATCCTCTGGGCTAATACGGCAGGTTGAGCCTAGTTCACTTATCTGCTGGACTGCTTCACGCACACCTTTACCTATTATCTGTAGTGCCCAGATTCACATCAAAATTAATTATTTCTCTTGGGATTGGAGCTTTTTGGTGGCTAAGGACCTGACTTTTCCTTTCATCTTGGGAGCAGATTTTATCGGAAAAACTGGCATGATTTTGGATTTGGCCTCCAGTCATGTTTTCTTTGCTTTCGCCAGGCGGGTGCTCGTTCCCTTTTCAGATGTCGAGTCTCGTGGGACTGCTGCCTTAGAGATGGAAGATAAGAGCTTGACTCCTCCTGACCAACTAGGACATCTTACGCCGAAAGAGGCTGAGGACATAAGGCAGATTTGTTCCAGTTTTCCTGAAGTCCTAACTGACAAACTGGGCACGACCAATCTCTTGGAATACGAGATTCGTCTTACAGACACCCGTCCTGTACGTTCCCATCCATATAAGCTTGCTCCGCCCAAGATGGAAATTCTGAGAAATATGATTGATGATTTACTTAAGAGTGGGGTAATCGAGCCGTCTTGCTCAAATTTTTCCAGTCCAGCGTTTCTAGTGCCGAAACCTAATGGGAAGTCCAGATTGGTCCTGGATTATCGAAAGCTCAATGCTCAGATAGAAATTGACTCCGTGCCTCTCCCCGATTTGCATTCTGCTTTTGACTGATTTGGTAAGGCCAAGTATTTCTCCATTTTTGATCTTAATCAGGCATATCATCAGATTCCTCTAAAAACACGAGTCTCGACCTCTCACTGCCTTTTGTGTGCCTTGGAATTTGTACCAGTTTCACCAGAGTGCCAATGGGCTTGGCTGTGGGGGCCCAGACACTCACCAGACTCCTGGATTCTATCTTTCATGATGTCAAATTTAAGTTCGTGTTCAACTATCTGGATGACCTGCTTGTGTACAGTGAGAGTTATGAGGAGCACTTGACTCATATAGAGGAAGTTCTAACTAGGCTGCGAGAGTCTGGCCTTACCGTCAATCCTGAAAAGGTGAGTTTTGCTCAGCCTGAAATATCGTTTCTGGGTCATCTTGTCTCTTCTCGAGGTGTTTGTATTGATCCAGAGAGAACCCAGGCAATCAGGGAGTTTCCTCCTCCTAAGGATGCCAAGGGGATTGCCCGTTTTGTGGGAATGATAAATTTTTATCGTCGTTTCATCCCCAATGTTGCTGAAGTGGCGGCCCCTCTGAACTCTCTTAGGAAAAAGGGTGCCAAGTTTGAGTGGGGTGAAGCGCAACAGACTGCTTTTGAGCAGCTGAAAGAGGCAGTGATGCAGCCTCCAGTCTTGGCTATGCCTGATTTCAGTCGTAAGTTCGTCTTGCAAACTGATGCTTCCTCCTTAGCCGTTGCTGCTGTTTTATCGCAAGAAGTAGATGGTATCCGGCAGCCCATAGCTTATGCTTCACGCACGTTAACCCATTGTGAGAAGAAGAGTTGTTTCTGTTTATGAGCTGGAATGTTTGGCTGTCGTGTTTGGAATTAATAAGTTCAGGCGTTACCTAGAACATAAAGAATTTTTGTTGGAAACCGACAACCAGGCACTTTCTTGGCTCCTTGCCCACCCCCGTCAGCTCGGGAAGATTGGTCGCTGGGTAGTCCAAATTTCTGCCCTTAAGTTCACAGTGCAGCACGTGCGAGGCACCCAAAATATCATAGCGGACACTCTGTCACGCATGTATCACTTACCCAACGACCACCAGAATTTATCAGAGCCGCCATGTTGTGGCGTGCTCCTAGACTTTCCTCTGGCATTTTCGGACATTGTTCCACACCAACTTAAGGATCCCGAGCTGACTGCTATCATCAATGAGCTTAAAAACGGAGGTGCCCACCCTCCTTATTTTCTGTACCGAGGTGCTCTATGCTGCCGTGACAAGCAGCGGAGAAAACCTAAGTTAGTGCTGCCAAGCTTTCTTGTACCGATGGTCTTTCAGTATTTTCATTCTTCTCCTGTGGGCGGACATCTAGGAATTCATAAGACCATCGCGAAGATTAGGGATCAGTTCATCTGGAAAGGTGTTTATGGACCGGGATATTGCAGCTCGAGTACGTTCTTGTGAACTGTGCTCGCTAAGCAAACCCGCTCAAAATACCAAGTTGGGTCTTTTGTCATCTGAGGTGGCGGAAAAAACCTTTGGAGAAGGTTTTCATTGACTATGTTGGGCCTCTCCCGCGTAGCAAGTCCGGAAATAAGTTCCTACTTGTTTGTGTGGATGCCTTCTCCAAGTTTGTTTGGTTGTTCCCATTGCGGAGTGCTACCGCGCAGCTCACGGTGCAAGCACTTCGTAACCATTTTTTTCAAACACTTTGGAATCCCCGCCACCTTAGTTTCCGATAATGGTTCACAGTTTGTCTCCAATATCTTTAAAAGAATGTGCTTTGGGCACGGAATCCGCCATGTGACTACTTCCCCTTTCTATCCTCAGCCTTCTCACGCCGAACGGTTTAATCGCAATCCTCGATCTGCTCTCATTGCCTTTCATGCGGAAAATCAGACCACCTGGGATCAACAACTACCTTGGATCCAATTTGCCTATAATACGGCCCAGCATGAAAGTCACAAGGCGGTACCTTTCGAGTTATTATTTGGCTTTCCGCCAAACAACCCTTTGGCGAACCTTTGGAAAATTAGCGATCTTCTGCCACCTCCTGGTACTCCCAATGTGAAAGCCCACTTGGGAGGCAGCCAGGCGGAATCTCATTCGGGCTAGGGAGTTAGTAAGGAGGAAAGTACAACCGAGGTCGTATTGCCAATCCCTTCCAGGTGGGGGATCTAGTTTATTGCAAGGCTCACCCAGTCAGTTCGGCTGTGGATAAAAGAGCTGCTAAACTTTGCTACAGGTGGACTGGTCCCCACCGCATCTTGAAGTTTCTGACTCCGGTGACTGCCCGACTGGGAGATCCTCAGTCCGGGAAGATTTTCAGGAAGGCGCACATATCCCATCTGAAGCCTTGCCGGAGTCATCCGTGATTTCTCTTTAGTCTGTGCGGGAGGGTTTTAGGTCCAGAGGCCTGATCACCTCTGCTCCTTCTTCCTGATCAAGGTTCCTGTTTTCTTCTTTGTACCCACGCAACTCTTGGAGGGATTTCTTGCCTCCAACTGGATTTTCTTGGTTTTACCTTCTGCAGACTTCAGGGTTTCCGGTTTATAATTCTTCAAACCATTTGGGGGAGAGGCATTTCGTTTGGTTCTTCATTTTGAAGAAATTAACAGAGGGGAGTTCCTCCTTTTGGGGGGGGAGTCTGAGCCGGTTCAATACCTATATCTCCCCGGCTCATGTGTGTTTTATATAGTGTATGTGTGTGTGGTTTATTGGCTGCAGAGGCCACTGACCATTTGAAGGCGTTTGGCCTTTCCGGTAGAGTGGCAAAGACTCCGAGCCGTGGTGTACAAGTTAGGAGTAGCTCCAAGTTAAAATTTAGTTTAATTAAGGGTTTGTTAGTTTTGCGGAGCTGTTCTCCTTCTGACATGTGCGGCTAAGTTTACGGCCCCTCACTGATGAGGTCCAGGAGATGAGTTGATTTTCTGCTGTCATCTCTCCATCATGCGTGGTCGCAGAGAACCTTCGCTTTTGCGCTCTGCTGAAGGACGGCCACCATGATGGACATTGCTACTAGTCAACATCTGTGATACCCTGCTCATATTCTTTATTTATTTGTTATTGTTATTGTTGCCATTTATATAGTTTATATTTTGTTATTTAATTTTAAGTTAGTTTTAGATATTATTTAGTTATTTCTTGGATTTCATTAGGAGCCCGCCCTTAGCCGAAGGATACCGGGTGGAATTGGCATTTCTTGTTTCAAATTATGGCGTTTCTAATTTTTGTATGCAGGTGCACCTGATAAGGATTGTTTGAGGTATATACTACTGCAGGCACTTTTTATTTTTTTTATTTTTTTTTAATTTTTAGTATATATACTTATATATTTATATTGACTAGATAGGCCTATGTTGTGTCTTAGTAAATGAACCTGAGTATGCTGACCACGGTGTTCTTTTTTTTACCTAGTTTAGTCTTGATCCGGCATCCCGTTCGCCACCATGGGCGCGCGCGCTTCCCTGATGGTTTGCTGTGGGTGTGCGAGCGGCGATGTACGGTTTCAGTAGTTTAAATATAGTTTTATATAACGCGTTCCAATTCTAAAGTGGAATATTTAAATTTTATTTTTATGGATGAATACTATGAAAAAATAAATGATCATTTTGAAAAGTAATTTTAATGTATAGGCCTAATGTAGAATATAACAATTCTGGTGTTTAATTATATGACCCCAAACTGTGTCTAATTCAGGTAGTTCAATTCAATAATATAAATTAAGTATGTGAAAATAGTGAGATAGATATTCCATTTACCAGAAATCTTGGCGAAGCACGTTGCCCCAAGACACTAGAAATAGTGCTTATTATAATATTTTAGTGCAGTGTTCACTCTGAAATGCAATTGCAAACTGATCTAATATTATTGAGTGATTTTTAAATTCTCGCTTCACTTGTCATATGATATAGATACATCGTTCAAGGATAAAAACTTACGCGTCTAATAGAATTGTATTTAGTTGGTTAGCAATAAAATAATTGTTTATCTATACAAATTTTCTTTTGTGAACCTATTTATAGGGCACAAAACTTTTGAATTTCCGTTTTTCCTATGCTTAAAAATGTATCGTTAAACCTTTGGCTAAATGGTAAGAATTATAACGGCTTGAGCAATTTTGCTTTTTTGCTTTTTTTCTTAATTGTAATAAAAAGCCAAAATAATAATACTAGTAATCTAATGTTTTCTGTCCAACAATTTATGATCCCTCAGGTATACAGATTACATGGCGCCAAATAATATAGCAATCGTTATATGTACAATTTATGAATGAATACGTCACAACCCGTGTTGTAGCCTAATTCACTGATGTTGCATGAAAAGTTCAAATCCGTATAATCACTTACTTTCTCAAGATGCCCCGTAGACAGACAAAACTGATAAGAAATACTATAAAAAGAAGTTAAAATAAACGACGCATGATAGACCGCATTTGTGTAGAAATAAATGTTCGTGAAACATCTAAATTCTAATTTTGACAATATTTCTTGCTACGTGAAACATTCAAATAGTTTAAATAAAAATGGGTTGAATATGAATGTTTAAATATAAAACTCCACACAAGAAGAACACGAATAGAAAATCGTGTTGTGTATATTGGGATAGTTAGGCCACATGAATTTATATGTTACATGTGTTGATCTTTTATGGTGTATTTAGTTTGTCTATAAATATAACTATTTTTGTTTTTCTCATTGCCATTATGATTACCGATAAGGCCAATATAAAAATATTCACTAACTTTCAGCCACATTGCACCATAAACGAAATTAGTGTTTCTCATATGGAAATAGATTTTCGTGTACAATTAAAAGTTAATAGTAAGTTTTTAGATTATTATTTTTAGACACTCCTACGAGTGACAGGCTTTGCTACAGCTTAGTCAATAAATAAACAGTTTAATATCTTAAAAAGCCAAATATATAATATAAGTCTGCAAATTAAATATGTTCATTTACTTCTCACCTCTTAGTTTAATGTAGAACACTCTTTGAATAATAATATTTAGCGTAATCTAATGGTGTTCAGAAAATAGTTTAGTATTAATTTTCCTGCTTTATAAATGTAGAAGCATATGTTGATTATATATTCTCATTTTCATTTTAACCAAACAGTGTAAACCTATTATTTTTATATTGTTTTATCCAAATTAAAGCAACAATTGAAGATATGATAAAGATCACAATATCACACTATGTAGTGCTCTCAAAATAAAGAAAACTCTTTTGGTTTATTCATAAATTCTTTAAAAATTGTTATATACGTGTGTACATTTTAAACCAAACAAATTAATTCAGTTTTCGCCACAATTAAAAACAATGAATCGATTCTCATAAAACATAGCTATTATAGGAAGATTTGATTTAATGTAAATGTTGAGTTTGATACCAATTCACCTTGCTCTTGGTTTAGTAACTGGAATTCGGATTTATGTTAGTATGAGGAGATCCGTAAAAATTAGGCGAAATAGAAGCTTAAAATTAACTATTCACATTGTATCAACATTAGAGAACTTGAATACAAAATATAAAGTAATCTAGATAAAGATGTATCTAAGTTGATAAATTTAAAGTCTAAGGTTTTTCATAAATATAACTCAAATATTTACACTAAAAATTATTAAAAAAACTACCTTTTATTTTATATAAATAATAAACCATAGACAAATTGTTTTTAATATAAATGTTTTACCGATGACTATTGAAACTTTTGTTACATTATAAGGGATAATTTGGTTAAATACAGAACTATTTTAAATCGCACTAAGCAAAAATGTTCAACCTATCGATTCAGTTGCGAGTGTGGTGAGCGGTATATAGGTTCGCCCTTGTCTTGAAGAGAAGTACTGATGTAATGATAACCATTCATCATTTCTGGAGAGTGATTTATTGCCGTTTCTCTCAAATTCCAGCATTCTGTATAAAATTACATCTCCAATTTATGACTAAATGAACTCCTTCATACGTGAAGTAAAAGTAGTGAAATATTAAATTGTTCTTCCGATGACATGATGTTTATATATTGTAACAGTTTGATACAGAGTAAGTTAGATTCATAAAAAAATTACAAACAGTGAGTGGTTTGTAAGTACAACGGTAACATTTTTACAACGATACTGATATATCCTGGATATATAAGTTTTTATATCACGATATGTGAATTAATCTTAATTGTATTTATATATATTTCGTTAATGTTTGTTTTTGGTATATCATACGCTATATAAAATGTAGGACAAAAACAATGTAGGAATATCAAATTTGGTGCAATTATAAAGAAAATTGGTTGTGATTTTTCATAAAAATTTTGCCATCATCATGAGTTTAATGCTATGTACACAAAATTATTTTTTAAATTTCAAAGTCTGTTTTATCATACCACGATAAGTTGAAGGCTACTAAAGAGGCTATAAAATCAAGTTTTAAACGTTTTTGTTGTTTATAAATAATGCTTAAAAGATAACACGAGTGAATGGTCTGTTTTAAATATACGAAATCTTTAGTTAGTTTTCGTAGGAAAAACTTTGTTGAATATATACATTTTTTAAAATTATATTTTATTGAATTTGAGAGTATCTTAAGTAATACATAATGAAAAACAACGATACTACATGAAGTTATAACTTATAGACAAGTGTAAAAATAACTTATATAATTTTTATATTCAACCATATAATTTTAAATATATATGAGGATACCAACTTAACCAACTCGTTTAGGCCAACGCATGGCCCCCGCCGGCTTATCCATAGATGGTGAAACCACAACGACCTGGTCTCACTTTCCGTATGCTAAGTTATGTCTGTTTTTAGTCTGTGCGTATGACTGCAAAACGTTCTCAATATAATCACCTGTGACCTCTCTTGGAAGAATAAAAATAGTGATTTTTTGTTATGTAATACAATTACCTTAATATAAAAATGTTTTATTAATAAGCATGAAACATCAGCTTTTAAATGTACCTCAAAAAGTTATTGGACTTTTAGAAAACACCCAGTATATGGTTGTGTGGGTCTGTCAAAAAGGGTCTACTTATACCTAATACAATCTATTTTCGGACCAGGATATTTCCATTTCTGTATTTGAGTTTAATTTGTTCATACAATTAATAAGTATATTCGTATTTGAGACTGAGACATCGAAAGCGGTCCAAATAATGTACTCCGGGTTTAAGGATAAAATATCTTTGAAGTGTTTGCAATATTTTAGTTGTCATTATGATAAGCTTTGTGTTAAGAAGTTTTGTTGTTTTTCGAAGTGCTGTCTGAGAAATAATGGATCGCTAAAGCATATCAGTGTAAACATTCCACTTCACAATGTCAAGGACGCCTACTTCTCTTGACTATCTAGACTTTAGCACAGATATGACACTAAATTACATTTACTGTGTATAAAAATATTTTCATTAAAATATTGGTTAATTTAATTACACATATGTTTGTGCTGTCATAAAATAACGTTTAACACTACAGTTGATCGCATTTAAAGCAATCTTTCAATTAATATTTTATAATTTAAAAGACCTATATAAGATTCTTGCTGCTTTAGAGATCAGTGGAAAGAGGCACAGAGGGGTTTTTGAAATAAGAATTGGCCTATAGTCATCCCAGGGACTATGTCCTTGTAAAGTCCAATACAACTGTTTGAACAGCTTATGAGTGAATACAAAAAAAAAAACTAAACAAAAAAAAACAAATGCATTTCCACATTTATAGAATTATTAGGATAATGATACGCGTGAATGTTTACATATAAGTAGTAGTTACACACATTCAGGAAAAAGTTAGTTTCCATGTGATATTCAATTCATTGTGAACAGTGGCATAAGATATATGTAACGAGACAGACATTTATACCTTATACTTTTGTAATTAAAAATTTTTAATAAGTTTTCTCTCTTTTCCAAACCTTGTACTAGGCAGGAATATGTTAGAAGTAATGTACAATGTATGTGAGGTTTAAGAATTATTCTCTAAAGATAAAACATTGAAGTATTATATTTAAATAGGGAATACACAATCTATCACAGATATAATTGACAACAGACAAATAAAACAGTTTACAAAGAATAAAAATCAGCGATATTAAATATTACCCGTCCTTTATATACTCTCCTAATCGCAGTAGGAAGTAACAACGATACTCCCGGGAATCGTTCATAAGGATCGTCTATATCTTACGTAGGAAGCAAGAGAAGGAAACAAACTTGGGACTTCCCACTAGACTGCTCGGTTCATCTAATAAGGCTCGGTCCGGTTGTGGGGTGCTGGGTTCGGTCAAGGCTTAAAAGGGGATGGGACTCTCCTTATTGTAAAAAAAATTATAAATTTCCTCACATCGTTTTTGTCCCTAATAAATTAAGTTACTTACATTTTTTAATTTGAATCATCATAATCCATTTTAGTGTTTGTTTGTTAATTTTCCTTGTAATAGTGTTGCATTTTTGTTTCATGAATGATGTTTCCTGTATTGAAATATAACTTATGCAAAATTTCAAGTATAAATGTCAGCTTTCTTTCGAGATTAGCAATGACGGAAACAATGTATTATTTCAGCCCTCTATTGATAGGCCTTGCTAACGCTCAGGAAATAATAAAGTGAAAATACTAAGTATTCGTCCTTAATACTCCATCAACAGATCGAATAAGTATAGGGATTAGAGTATTTTATATAATAATAAATATATATTTAATCATATATACGAGTAGCTCAAAGTATGGGGTAAAAACAACTCATATCGAAGTAACAGTTTTCTACCTACTCCAATTATATGTCTTTACTGAGTATGTGATGCGTGAGGCACGGCAGCGTCTTGGGAATACTTAAAAGTGAATGTGAGGGAGAAAATGTCTCCAGCACCTTACAGATTCAACCTCATTAGTGATTTCATCGAAGGTACATTCTTGATTGGGATATCGGATATATATATATATAAAAAAATCGGAAAGTAACCCCGCAATTCAATAAAAACGACAACTAAACATAACATTGCCATTAAATATCATTGTGACGAAAAGAGTAATATATAACAATAAAAGTAATATATTTCTATAAATATGTTTAGATACTGACATAAACGGTTTACTACTATTAATCACCCATAGGCTTCAGAAAAGATTTAATTGTTGTAACTGGGCTTCAGTTTTGTACCAATGAATAATTAATATTTTTCTAATTATTTCAAACTCGTTGAACTGATTTCACACGTTTAATTTAATAAAAAAGATAATTGAATTAATTTATGTCATAAACGCAGACAATCCTAGATATAAAAATAATCTCAGAAGATCATATTATCGGTAAGTATTCCACTGTTTCCTTCACATACGGTTTTTAAGCTAAAAATATATTAATCAGCTAAGAGGTAATTTACATTTAGTTGTAAAATAAACAACTATGAAAATAAGATTGTTGTTTAAACTACTCGTTAAATTCATTCATTGTATTGTTTGTATTTCTTATCTACATTTCATGTACGTTTTTTATATACATATACTTCTTAGAACCTGATATATAAGTTATACCATATTTTACAAACTAAATATTAATTTAGTTGTAATTTTTTATTTATTTTATTATAAAGCCGATGAAGTTTAGGTCTTTTTTGCATCCTCGTGGGCCACTGGCTCGTGCGGGAATCTTATCAAACAGAATATGGGAGAGAACCCATTTAGTACAACATTAATTATGATAATAAAAATTGATACAGTCACAGAGAGGATTTGAACTTGCACTATTTCGAGGGCAGATCGACATTATAGACTACTCTCATTGTATCATTTTTTATATAGAAATCAAATGTAATATTTTTACAGCACTACGATAACCATAGCTGAGAAGTTATTTAATAAAACAGGGAGACAGTAAAAACTTTCCCCATCTACAAAACACCAGGGAAGTGAGGCGAGGAAATATGTCGACATCTCAGTCTCCCCAGCTTTCCTTATCCAGAATTATTCGCAAATAGATCTCTACAAATTGTAAGCGTGTATGATAAGTTTTATGAAACAGATTAAAATATGCATTTTTAAATGGAAGCGCAGGGTTTAAACAGAATTAAGTAAATCATCCGATCCTTAATTTCAATTTTAAGAAACAAGTTAAAGTTGCAACGAGCCTGTGAGAAATGTAAGTAGAATTTTAAAACAAAGTGCAAATTTAATGGTATATAAAATATACGTTATATTTACGTATATTAATACAGTTATTAAAAAGTATCTATATTAATAAACAGAAGGAACAAAAATAGATTAATAAGAATTATTAATGTGACCCATTTTCTATGCAACATGTTATGCTATATGATAAAAGACTGCAGTAACACGTGAAACTAATTTATCCGAGAGTGGATCCTATTAAAGTTGGTATCCATAGATGTATCTGTTATAACGCTTATGACGTACTATTTTTATCCCCATGATAAAACGGAAGTAATTATGTTTGAAGTGCATATTTTAGCTTAGATTCAATGGACGATAAAGATTTATATAATGCCTTTTGCATGACAGTAACATCCAAGCAATCAAGTAAATAATATTCACGATTGCGATTCCTGTCGAAAAAGAACATGTATGTTTCCACGCAAGCCAATTGACTCGCTGTCTTGTATCTTTGGTGTTGGTTCTTAGACATTAAACATATCTAAAAAAAAAACTGATACTATACCGTGTATAAACTTACCGTCAAATCTCTCTTAGCTACATTAACTTTATCCTCCAGGTTTAAATCGAAGATATTAATTTTAAACATCTAATATTTTAATATGTTTTTATTAGGATGTTGGAATATACTGCTATTACTTTAATGTGGAGTGATATGCTGTTCAAAATTATTGTGGAGAAAATTTCGTGCAAAGACGGGGGTTATTTCTTTCGTAATTAAAACATGTATGTACATGTACTGATTTCGAAATGTAAATCGTAAGAAAAATAAATGTTTAAAAGTGTTAAAAGTTTATTCATATTATGTTATTTTATAAAACATGTATATTATTAATGTACCGTTTTACTGGCACATGAGGGGTTAGCTTTGAAAGTTAAGTTTTGCGATGGTTCAAAAAGGAAACGAAAATCTTCTGAAATTTATAAAGTTCAAACTAAAATAAAACTTCTTCTTGAAAATACTCACTGGATTTAAAATTAAAATAAAAACGTCTTGATGACTTTTAAGTTCAAACTTGCAATATATTCGTCACTAAAAAATGTACAAATTTCTCACAGCTTGTATGTTATTTAATTTTCAAAATTCAAATCTTTCACACTCTAATCTGATCTGGCAATTCTTCACTTTAATATATCTTCAAAATTCAATTTTATTTTTTAATTAATTTCTTTACTTTAAATATCAGCAATATTTGTATTATAAAAATTCTTTTGTGTTAGAGAATATTAGATATTCTTCAGTGTTAGAGAATATTAAAGATATTCTTCAGTGTTAGAGAATTAAAATTACTTAAGGGCATCTGTAACAACCATAAAAATCTATTAGTACTTTTTACATAAAATTTTTTATATACGTATGCTCACTGCACAAACAAGTTTTATATTGCTCAGATCAAAAGGACAAGTTCCTAATTTCCCATTAAATTTAATTTTCACAAATATTCTTTCCCAAAGATTATTCAAAATAACTAAGAATTAATATTGACTTGGACTCCAGTTAAAAGTTCACTTACCCGCAGGTTCGATGACGATTAGCAAGAAACAACTCTAAAAAACCTTTAAAGGCTTTATATCGTTACCACTACTACAGATAAACTGAGACGGCAGGTACGGGACTTCTACCTCACCCCACCTCTCAATTTCGTTATCAAACTGTGCCATCTACGATGCGCGCCTCGCTGATAGAAGCCTTTTTGTACTGTCCAGTCCTTATCATACTTCTCGGGCCACCTCCTTCCACCGGTAATCCAGTTACCCCAAAATTACTATTTAATACAATCCGTACAGTAAAAACAAATAAATTTAAAATAAATGTAATGTTATTGGAAAAGCATATGTTTATTTTCGTGAAAGTATTAATAATTATATTGCGATTTATTAAATTAAGATAGGATGTCTATATATATAGAATATATATATATATATATGCGTATGTGTTACTTCAAATATAATAAAACATAAATTTTATGGTCCATATACATTTGTTTAAATTTTGGCACAAAAATATTTAATACTTCATATTTATGTACAATTATGTTTAAAACCCATTTGTTTGATTAGAAGATTAAAATAAACTTCAGTCTCTTTACTGACGGTTTAACAAGTGATTAGAGTGAGAGAAAAGCTATGTTTACTTTGGCATATTAATACCGAATATTAGATATCTTCTTTATTGTAATACAAGAAATAATCAAGAGTGTGTGATCAACCGTACAACATTTTACTCGAGTTCTTAAATAGTATTCAGTAATGTTATTAAAATACCTTAATTTTGTATAATAATTTGTTTACGCTTATAGTTATAGTATTATACGTAAACTCCTTCAATAAATACGTTCTATATTAACTGATCTCTTAAAGTAATGCGTTGTTTAATTCAATTACAGACTACTAAAGAGTAAACGTAGTACTAATATTCCTAATTTAGATTTAGGAGACATAAATCAGTTTATGTATTCCAATAAATTCAACCGGAGTTCCGTGATTTTATGGATCGCGAGGTGGTTGTAGTATTCCAAAATGGCGTCAACAACATCTTCTATATTAATCTCCAGACCGGCAACCCTACTGGGCCCCCTAAAACATATCTGATTTTTACTAATTGCCCCGTTTTAAAAACAGGAAAGCTCCTATCGATATTGTGTACCCTGATCTTACGTACCTATTTTGTTAGTACTAGGAAAATATTTTTTAATATTAATAAAATAATGTTTACGGGAATGAGTTTGCTTAAATAATTTTTATTTCACTATTATCATATTATAATATTCTATTTGAAATCATGATTACCAATAATAAATATTCTCTTTAAATACTCAGGTCAAACCCTATGGAGTAAAAATCACCACAATAAAAAACAGTTTTCTTCATATAGAAATTAGTTAACGTGTATAATTTCAAGTGTACAAATCAGTTAATTTTCAAAGAAAACGTCAGAAAGAAATGAAGTTTAACAGTCCTAAAATTAATAGGATTGGATCAGTTAATAACTAAATTTTATTACCTTCGTATATAAAATTATCCCAAAGAATATTTGATAATTTTTTTTAATGTATCCTTAAATATATTGGGTATCATTAGTTTTTTCAAAGATTTTAATAAATGGGGCTTTAGGTTAATTACAATCTGGAATATGTACTAGGTCATTCAATTAATTAACCTTTAATTAATAATCTACGATCACCATAAACATATTTGTAACGTTCAGTTCTTCATTTTCAAACCATAAAAAACTCAATATTTACCCACTATTTCCAACACCAAAATTAGAATTAATAATTTAGAAAATACAAAGACAGAATCCAAAGATAAAAACAATGCCCTTCCTTTATTTAATATTTAACGATGAAAATACCTAACGGTGTTATTACAAATTAAAAATGATTCCATGATTTTCCATGTGAAACGTAAGTAATTTTGGAAAGAGAACATTAGATATATTTCATAAGATTTAACTATATTCTATGTTACTTTGGTAATTGCCAATGTGTAATATGGTTTCTTTGTTTTATAATCCTTTGCTAGGCAAGAATATGATGAATATCCTAGGAAAGTAAAATGTATTTTAGAGTGTACGGATAATGAAGCATTAAAACAATTAATTATGATATTTTACTTGAGAATAGTCAATCGATTGAATGTATTTTGTTTCTGCAGACGAGTTTAAACTTATTAAAAAGAACGAAATTTAATAAAGTGAAATATTACACGTAGATTTCATTATTGTCCTAAACCTAGTCCGAAAAAGTTACTTTACTTATGGGAATCGTTGATAAATCTCGTACAGATTTATTTGTCAGCGATTATAACATTGTTATAATTGTTATCCGGAAGACCAAACTATAAATATACAATGAAGCTCAGCCAAGTACTATTATAATACATGTAACTTGAAATTATGTTGCTTATAAAAAAGTAAAAAGTTCGCAAAAAGTTTCTATGAATCCGGCCCATGGGTGGGTTTTTTCCAAGCTGTCGTGCAGAGAGATAAACAGAAATTGAAATTTTTCATTGTCTCTAGTCTGTGCAAACACTTAGCTGTGAAATATATTTTAAATTTTATTATGCGTTGTTAAATTTTCACCAGAAAAACAATGTTTCACCAATTGTACAGTTTTTCCTATTGTAAAGTTGCCTACCCTGTCGGAATGGCCTCTCAGCGTTTTATGGGCGCTCTGAACTGTTGGTAGTGTCACCCCAGCATTGCGAATGACCTTTACAGGTTATGGAGGACATCTCAGTTATTTTTTAATTGTTGGGTTTATGAATCATAACATATTAGTTAAAAATATCATCCATAACATAGTAGTGAAAAATAGCTGTTTAAATACTAGTAAAAATTATTCTAAAGCATGCAAGTCATTCTGATTAGAGTGATGATAGCGGGTAATGAATCTGATAAAACAGGTGGGAATTGTTATTAGTAAAAAAGGCTTCACTTATTCATGTTTAGATGACGTTTGGAAGAAGCTCTCTTACAGTATATCGTGTAATTAGTTGAGCTTAGCGAGGTTAACCACTCATGGAGCTGAATATTAAAATTTTGTCTATTTTCTTAGAAAAGAAACCAGCAAAAACCTTCATTTCTATAAGGGGTTTATCATGGTATCTGTCAATCTATAGGATTAGGCAGAGTGTTACTAGAAAATAGTTCATCAAATATCATCAGTAATAAATCTGACTGTAACCACGTCTCTTCTGTACGTAAAGGTAGACAATAAAAGTACATTTATTATTAAGTAAATATCAATTACTTTTTGATAGTTTACGGGATTTTTTGGAGTTTTTAATTGATTTAGTTATTTTTAAATAAACTCATTGTATAGTGGTAAACTACGTCTTGGATATTCAAGGAAATGTATTTGTAAATGTTCTCTAACACTAATATATAAAGTTTATATAATCGTTTTTGGTCTATTGGATAACCATGTTAACAAAGAGGAACGGCAGAAAAAACAAATTTGTAAGTGATTAACAAAGCACAGTAGACAAAGAAGGAAGTCTAAACATATAAACTTATTCACACATGTTCCCAATATCTCATAATGTACGCGACTTTCAAGATCTAGAAAATTGTGTGTTCGGTTTAAGAAGTATTATTATTTGTCACTAAATTGACAGTTTATCTGTATAGTAAATTTATTGATACTCTTTAGTGCAGTGTTATTAATGTATTTATTATTATTTATCATTTGTATAATTTTATGAAGGAACATTACGATTTTATTGACACAAATCTTTCTGATGATAATGTAAGCTTTATTTTAACTACGAGAATAATAAACAGATATTTTATATACTGCAATGTGTTAATATAAACGTTGTGATATGTAAGATAGGGAGTGCCGATGGTCGAGCGGGTCTAAGATGTTGGACTTTGAGTCTGAGTTAGAGATAGCGCAGGTTCAAATCCTGTCTGTAACCCTTTGCACTTTTTAACAGTACCAAGGACCTCGTACTTTATCGAACTCTCCCCTTATTCTGTTTGATAAGATCCTCGCACAGGCCATTGGGCCATGAGGAAGGGCAGAATAAGGAACAAAAGGGGATCGGCTTCTCTATCAAAAAAGATTTGTGATATAAAATGTTTTCCTTGTTCCAGAGAATGATCTGTCATGAGCATGATTGAATGAAGTGTAACTCCACGAAAATTATATATTAATATTTAATTACACAAAGGATAACTAAAATTGGCTGTCAATGTACAATGTATTTTGTCTACCGGACAACATTTAGGACGTTGTAGAAATCATGTTGATATTTCAGTTTTGTAGCGTTTCTTAAAGGAGTATTTTTAGATAAAGAAAGATATTGACAGAAACTTCACATTCCACGGGGGGATTGGCAGAGTTCCTGTGGACGTTTTCTGATCCAATAGAATCAGTTACTATCCCGAGTTTCTTCGGACTTCATGTCTCTTTATTTATTTCCTTTATACCTTTATATTTGGGTTTTCCTTGGACTAAAATAGTGAAGTATTTGTCGCCACGATGTAATTTAGGTTGAATTATACGATTGCGTATAAGATATATGAATCAAATTCAAATTCTAATTTATAATCATTAAGACATCCAAACTTCACTTAAACGTGACTGATCATTCAGTTTCAAACTGAAATTGTCCACAAAAAACTAATTTTTTAATCAAAAACCTTATTAAAACACGTTTATATTTAGAATTAACGATTATTATCTAACCAAGCATCTACCATTTTAGGGAACCAAGAATCTTAATGTAAAATTTAATTATATTTATTTTTTTAATTTTCTTTTGTATAAATAAAGATGTTTGTTTATGAAACCAAAATCTTTATAAATTTCATATTTATAAATCTAATATCTAATTAAGGCTACATATTTGTTCGACTTGTATTCAGCTACTTTACAGCAAGCTCTCATTGTCTACCCTCACCTGGTCTGTTTGTATGTTTAGGACTGTCCGCACGATATCTTTGAAAACAGAACGGACCTTTTTATTCACTTATTTCCAACATTTTATGTTCTATTTTATAAATGCAATTAATAACTCAAACAGTGAAGCCTAAGGAATACTGGTAGTTAGAAACTTGTGTAAAGTACCATTTTCAACAGTTCTCGCCTGTTGATTAATGTTAAAAATACATTTAACGTGTTACAACATTGTTCTTTGTTGTATGTTAACATTAATTTATTTTCTACCTACTAACTACAGGTATTAAAAATCGTTAGATATATTTACGTAGGTGCATGTTAAAGTTTATCGTCCATTTTATTAGTGCTATGGAACACTCAATTTAGTAACACTTCATTTTTGTACGTCTTAATAATAATATATATGTGTATCAATATTTAGGTTATGCTTAAACATGTATGTGAAAGAAACGGCTAAATAAAAAATAATATTAATCTTTAAAGTGAAAGTGAGGGGCTCTGTGTGTTGTAATGGTAGGTCGTTCCACTTCGGGCCCCAAGTGAGACATCCGGGGTTCGAGTCCCGGCGGAGCCAAGTACTTTTTAGATCGGCAGCATTATCAATTAATGGAAAATGGTTTAAATTTCAGTTAAAGCCAAAAGTGTATAATAATATTAAAAAAAGAATTAACTGGCAGCAACTAAAAATCAGTGTAACCTAATATTCATACGAAACATCAGGCACTGTAAAAATAAAAAGAAACCCTGCAGATTAGAAAAAACAGATACTCAAGAGCTTCATGATATCTATTCCCCACCACCCCAAATCAAAAATCTTTCAATGTTGTACCTTTTTGTTTCAAATTTAATCGCCGTGGTTGACACTGCAATTTTCTATAAAGAAATATTATTTGATTTTTGTTTTT